>NC_056667.1:57801209-58104677 GCF_018350195.1 Panthera tigris
AGACTTCATTAATCCAGGGACTGACATTTTTTCTGGCCCTCATAATGACACAAAGTTGTGCTTCAGCCTCCAACAGAGTTGATTTACTTTCAGTTCACCCTTATTCCTAAGGTGCAGTTCTTCAAGTTACATGCTAAAAGAGCAGAGTACTAAAGAGATATTCACACTTAGTAGGCACTGGCCTCCACCTCTGGTCCTCTTACCTCAGTGAGGCCATCAAAAGTGCTGCTCAGCCTCTTAACTACTTCTTTTGGCTTTACAAAAGCTACTGGGGCAAAATAACCTAAAATGGGAGGCTTAAATCTTTGGATTTCCATCTTCTGCCAGAACTTGGCCCAGTAATTACTTCCTACCTTGTTAGATTTCCAATAACCTTAAGTTAAATATTTGATTCTTATTTGTTTCTAAGGAAGACTAATCCTAATCTAGTCCATCATTACTAGAGGCAGAAATGATACTTGAATTTTATTTCTTAACTTTTCTCCATATCTTTAATACTATGCCTTCTATTCTTTGGTACTATTAATGCATAAAAATGAGATAACTTTATGAGCACTAATGATCATAACTTCAATCAAAATATAATTATTCTTAGTACTTTTAAATCATTCTTATCTCAAGTTCAATTTTATCAGTAACTAATCTTTCCATTCATAATCTTTGCCATTGACTCAGCCATAAATTTTCCATTTTTTCCAATCTCCTTTAGATGTGTCTGTAAAAGTCTTTTCCCTTCCTTTTAGTAGATGCCATAGCTACTATTTTTAGACCCAGCTAGAATACGATTTCAGGGAAAGGCACAATTCCCACCTGGGACTGACTGACTTTCTTTCTTTTCTTTCTTTCTTTCTTTCTTTCTTTCTTTCTTTCTTTCTTTCTGTACTAGAAAATTATTTTCTGCATTTTTATTTTGGTGCTAGAACTGGTTGGGAAGACTGTCTTTTGCTGCTGGAACCACAATGTTTTAAGGTGGTTCTCATATTCTCTACCACCTCAGTTACTGGTTCTAAATCAGGGACAATTTTATGCCAAGGGAACAGTTGGCAATGTCTGGCACATTTCTTGTCAAAACTGAGGAGTGAGGGTGCTAATGGCATCTAGAAAGTAGAGGCCAAGGATACTGCTAAATACCTTACAATGCACTGGACAATTTCATCCCACAAATAATTCTCTGGCACAAAATGTCAAGAGCAGAGGCTAAAAAACTGAAATAGATAAAGCCCAACTGCAAAAGGAAAAAATGGAGCTTTACCTAATAGCAAAGCTAAGAGATTATTAGAAAAAGAAAAAAAATTTTAAAAAGTCCTCACAACACTGCAGGAGATCCGGATACATACAAACCCAAGATTAGCTCTTACTCTATCACTTTCAGTTATACGAATCAAGAAATACCTTTGGGCTTAATCTAGTTGGCAGTGAGTTTCACTCGCAATGGCAAAAACCATTACTAATACAATAAAAGAATACAAAGCCTTATTTGACATAATCACAGTTTGGGAAATTTCTATTTTTTAAAAGTGCTTTTGCTTTTTATTCTGTCTTTATCTGGGCTTTTAAAATGGGGGGTGCCTGGGTGGCTCAGTCAGTTGAGCATTCGACTTTGGCTCAGGTCATGATATCGTGGTTTATGAGTTCAAGCCCCATGTTGGGCTCTTGTGCTGACGTCTCAGAGCCTGGAGCTGCTTCAGATTCTGTGTCTCCCTCTCTCACTCACGCTCTGTCTCTCTCTCTCTCAAAAATAGAAACACATTAAAAAATAAATAAATAAAATGGCATTTATTTTCTTCAAGTAACACAGAATATAGACAGATTTTAAATTCTATTTGCAGTAAAATTTACACCTTTTTAGAAAATACTTTTAAACTTAACATTTATCTAACAGTCAAAAAATAAACCATACATTTGATTCCCTTTTACAAAAAATGAAGAAATTAATGCTTTTATTTCTCATCTCCATTTTTGTTTCACTAATTTAATCAATAGTTATAAACCTTTTTCTTACCCTTTATAGAATATATGTCTTAAATTTTGAAGCAAAAGATTTTTTTTTTTTTTTGGCAATTTGCTGTCAAGATTGTAATCATATTTACTATGATTATTAGATTTCATCTATGGTACATTTAAGTGGTTTCAATGTTCACTATCAACGCTTTTCTGACACAACTCCTCCTTTCTTGGGTTAATCATGTAAATTCATCTCTTATGATTTGGGATATTTCTTTGAATAATACTTTTCAGGAATGATAGCATGGTGGTTAATCTATTTTCTAGAATGTTATTGTTGCTTTCACAAATGAATACCTGACTAGAAAGAATTCTACAGTTAGAGAATGTTACAGCAAGTATGATCTAATATTGCAGAGGTCTGAGGCCAAACTGACATTCATTTGTTCAATAGCAATCTGTGCTCTTTACTTATATATGTATAGAATTCTTCATTAAAATTTAAAATATCACCAAGATATACAGAATCTCTTTTCATTAATTTTCTATGAGTTGTAACTTTGGAGTCTGAACCAATTTTAGATCAAAAGATGTTTTTCTTCTTATAGCTTTCAGTATTGCCTCTGTTCTAGTTATTATTTTATTATCTGAAAATACATATTACTCATCAAATGAAATCTACAGAGGTATAACTCTGTATTTATAACTTATCCCTCATTAATTTTTCTTTTTCCTCTATAGTCTGTTTTCAAATTATTTTTTTTTTTTTACATCATTCATTTAATTTTCTTTACTGTCAAGCCTTTACTTAACAGTATCTTCAGGATACTTTGATGACACTTCTTTTAAATGAGTATTTTTCAAAGACTATCAAATGACTTTTTTTTCCTGCTCATCCATCCTGGAATGAAGATTTATTCAAATCTAGTATGGGAAAAGACAATCAGACTTCCCCCACTTTCCTCTCAGTTCATTCAAAAAATGAACCAAAGTAAAAAACCCTTTCTAAACTCTGAAGCTAAAAGAACAAGCTGATATCTAAGCATTTTCCTGTGACACTCTAATACTCTAGATAAAATGAAGAGTATCAGATAGTTGAGAGACAGAGGAGTTGTTACATAGAAATCAAAGATAAAAATAACAGTGCAAGACATATTCCTAAAACCATAAAATTATCGATGAAAGAAATTAAATAATACCTAAATAAGCAGAAAGACATCCTGAAGTCATGGATTTAAATACTGGTAAAATGACAATACTCCCCAAATTGGTCTATAATTTTAAAACGATCTCCATCAAAATCCCAACTGGCTTTTTTGAAGAAACTGACAAGCTGATCCTAAAGTTCATATAAAAATTCAGAGTACCCAGAATATATAAAACAATCTTGAGAAAGAACATCAAAGTTGGAAGGCTTACAAATTTCAAAACTTACTACAAAACCACAGTAACCAAAACAGTATGTACTTGCATAAAGACACTCCTAAATATCAACAGATCAATCATACCATACACAAAAATTAATTCAAAATAGATCATGGACAGGCGGCACCTGGGTGCCAGTCAGTTAAGCGTCCGACTCATGATTTAGGCTCAGGTCATGATCTCATGGTTCATTAGTTTGAGCGCTATGTAGGGCTCCACAAGACAGCACAAAGCCTGCTTAGGATTCTCTTTCTCCTTCTCTCTCTGCCCCTCCCCTGCATGCATTTCTCTGTCTCTCTCTCTCTCAAAAATAAATTTAGGGGCACCTGGGTGGCTCAGTTGGTTAAGCGTCCAACTCTTGGTTTTGGCTCAGGTCATGATCTCCTGGTTAGTGAGTTTGAGCCCCATGTTGAGTTCTGTGTTGACATCAAGGAGCCTGCTTGGTATTCTGTCTCTCTCTCTCTCTCTCTCTCTCTGCCTCTCCTCTACTCTCTCTCTCTCTCTCTCTCTCCCAAAAATAAATAAATAAACATTTTTTTTAAATAAATTAAAAAAAATAGATCATGGACCTAACTATAAGAGCTAAAACTATTAAAACCCTTGGAAAACAAAACAAAACAAAGGAGTAAACCTTTGTGACCTTGAATTAGGTAATGACTTCTCAGATACATCAAAAGCACAGCACAAAAGCAAAAATAAATTGGCTTTCATCAAAATTAAAATGATTTTTGCTCCAAAGAATGGCATCAAGAAAGTGAAAAGAGAACCTAGGGAGGAAAATATTTTGCAAATTATAAGTTTGATAGTATCCAGATATATAAAGAACTCTTACAACTAAATAATTTAAAAACCCCAATTTAAAAACAGGAAAGGATCTGAATAGCTGTTTCTCTAAAGAAGATACACAAATGGCCAATAAGCACATGAAAAGATGCTCAAAATCATTAGCCATTAAAATGAGATACAACTTTACATTCACTAGGATGGTTATAATCAAAAAGACATAACACAAGTATTGGCAAGGAGAAGAAATTGAAATAAATCCTCATACAAAGTAAAATACTTTGAAAAACACAGTTACCACATGGCCCAGCCAAAGGTATATATCCAAGAAAATGAAAACATGTTCACACAAAAACTTCCATACAAATGTTGATAGCGGTGTTATTCATAATAGTCAAAAAGTAGAAACAACTCAAATGCCCATTAACTATAAATAAAATAAGGTACATCTATGCAATGGAATATTATTTGGCAACAGAAAGGAATAAAGTTCTGATACATGCTGTAATATGGATGAACCTTGAAAACAATGTGCTAAGTGAAAGAAGCCAGTCATAAAGACCATATATTGTGATTCCATTTATATGAAATGTCTAGAATAATCAAATCTATAGAGAATGCAGATTAGTGGCTATCTAGGGCTGAGGCAAATGGGGGGGGGGGAGGAGGAAGTAAAAGGTCAAGTGTACAGGACTTCTTCTTAGGGAATGAAAATGTTCTCAAATTGTGGTGATGGCTACAGAACTTTGAATGCAACAAAAACCATTTAACTGTACAATTTAAATGGTTCAAATGTATGGTATGTGAATAATATTACAATATGCTGCTTAAAAATAAATAGAAGATAAATGGGGGATAAGTAAGGTTGCTAGAATTGCAGCAAATATTTATTCATGTCCCTAACAATTTTAAAAGCAAAAGTCTTCCTTACAAAAGCCTTTGTACTGGACATCTTATTTTACCTAAAGAATCATCACCCAGGTATGTCGCCTGACTAAAATAAGCTTACTTGCCCACTTGCTTCTTTGATGTGAATATTTCTAAGATACTAGAAATAGCTTTATTATTTTTCTCCTGCTATAATCCTAAGGATAGCAATAAATGAAGGCAAAAAGAAGGGGTAGGCTTATTGTAGGGCACAAACTTGCCATCTGTTTCCCATATAGATACATTCTCATCCTCTAATTCAGGGATATGACATAAAGTTTTATTAGAATATAACCACCTGCTGATTGTTTATGAATTGTTGATAGCTACTCTCTCTTCTTTAAATTAAAAAAAATTAATATAATTTATTATCAAGTTATTGTCAATGTATACATACACCATATACAGTGTGCTCTTGGCTTCAGGAGTAGATTCCCGTGGTTCATCGTTTACGTACAACACCCAGTGCTCATCCCAACAAGTTCCCTCCTCAATGTCCATCACCCATTTTCTCCTCTCCCTCACCCCCCTCCATCAACCCTCAGTTTGTTCTCTGTATTTAAGAATCTCTTCTGATTTGCCTCCCTCTCTGTTTGAAACTATTTTTTCCCCTTCCCTTACCCCATGGTCTTCTGCTAAGTTTTTCAAATTCCACATATGAGTGAAAACATATGATATCTATCTTTCTCTGACTAACTTATTTCATGTAGCATAATACTCTCCAGTTCCATCCATGTTGTTGCAAATGGCAAGATTTCATTCTTTCTCATTGTTGATGGCTACTTTCACACAACAGATGGTAAGGCCTGCAAGCCTATATTTACTATCTTGCACTTTTAAAAAAAATTTTTAATGGAAGTATAGTTCACACACAATGTTTCAGGTATATAACAGAGTGATTCAACAACTGTATAACTATCTTGCCCTTTAATTATGTATGCAGACCCCTGCTCTGATCAGCAAGGGTTTCATGTCATATTGCATTGCTTCCACGATAGAACACCTGTCAGTCAATATAATTTCTATATATAATCACATATTACTATTATTAAAATTTTTTCTCATAATCTAGTTTACTTGATTCTAGAGTCATTATTATATTTTAATGTAAATTAGAAGTTCAAAGGTTCTGTTATTTTTCCCAACATTTTACCCAGAGACAAAATCCATTCATCTTCACTTAAGATTTACTGAGCATTACTATGTTCTAGGCATAGTGCTAGATATTAAAGAGTCAACCATTAGGATTAGAAATAATTCTTGCACTCAAGGAGCTTATGTTAACAAAAGAGAGCAGAAAAACAGAAAATGAGACAAAACAGATTATGATAGGTGTTCAGAAAAATAACAAAGAGCTAAGACAAAAATTAATAAAGGGATACATAACTTTCTGATTCTTCAGGCAGGAAAACCTCTCTAATGAGATAATGTTTAAAATGAGATCTTAAAGAGGAGTAGAAACTAAGAAATCAAAGAATAAGAAGAAAAGCATTACAGTCAGAGACCAGGAATAACCTGGCATATTCAAGGAACTAAAAGAAAACAAGTATTGCCAGAAAAGAAAAAAAAAAGAGACATTTGTACAAAAGATTATATCAGAGAAGCAGGCAAGGGCCAGATCATGTGAGGCTCTATAACTATGGTAAGAAATATGAACTTACTTTTTAGTGGAGAAGGCACTAAAGAATCTTGAACAGGGACATGACATGATACAAATGACATTCCAAGATCACTCTTGTTACCATACAGAGAAAGGAAGGAAGGGGGACATGGGACCAGATATGAGTCCAGTGTAGCATTCCAAGTGAAAAAAAATAAAAATTGTGTTCAAAATGGTGGCAATGGAGACAGAAAGTAGAATGATGCAAAATAACCTGTTAATTAGATATGCGTGGATAGGAGGAGGAGGTGAGATAAAGAATGATCCCAATAATTGAGGCTTGAGCAACCAGATAATTAATGATGTGATTTAATAAAGGACTGGATGGCCAGGTAGGAGGGGATAAGGTGGAAAATAATAATAATAATAACATTTTGACAAATGAATTTTGAAGTATCTCTGAGATTCCCAAGTGGAGATAATTATAAAATATGGGAACTCCAAGAAGTCTAGATTGGAGGTATATGCAAATTTGACAGTAAAAAAAGAGACATTTAAAATCAAACATAGAAATTTGTGAATATCCACTTTTTCCCTAATAGTATAAAAGGTAATAATAGTTATCTTTCTTCACTTCTCTATCTTCCAGGAGAAAAAAAAAAGGACCATGTTCTAAATGGTGACAAGAAGAAAACAAGGCACTGATAACACCAGTTGCTGTTAAGAAGGGTAACTGAGTGGGTAAAGATGAGTGGGAGGCAAACTATTTTTACAATGTATCTTTTACATCTTTTTATAATTTTGTAGCATGTGAATGTAATAACTATTCAAAAAACTACACAAATTAAGGAGAACTTACCAGAGTCTAGACAGAGCACCTAGGTAAAGAAAGCAGGCCTTTATGCACCTACATTATTACTCTATTTTCTTAAGCTTTCAAGGAAAATAAAGGTGAAAGGGCAAAAGCATCAGTACCTACTGATGCTTACAAACTAAAATTACTGTAACAAGTTTAAATTAATCACATTTTTAGAAGATTTATGAACTAGAAATGACTTTGCATTCAACTATCCAATCCCTCTCATTTTATAGGTAAGTACATAATCAGAAATAATATATTCTAATTAAAGATACCAAACATCATGCTTTGACTTCAATATTTTAAAAGCAAATCATCATCATTTTTTCATCATACTCCTTCTCTAGCCAACACTGGATTTGCTTTATTGGCCAAGTATGCCATGAAACTAAGTGCTCAAATGTCCTAGTTAAGCTTCATCGACTATCCTTTCAGTTTTCTAAGACCTCAACCTGCTGCTTAAGCTAATTTGTTACATAAAAGATACTAAAAACTTAAAATAACCTTCTGCCAGTTTTCCACAATGTAGTTTTTAAATCTGAAATCCGATGCTGTGGTTCTAACTTGGTAAATAAACTGAATTCTGTTCTGTCAAATGTATAAAAAATATTCCAGTAACATTAAGACCATAGCAGTGCTAAAGTATGCAAATTATCAACCAAAAGGCTAGATTTACAGGGCATCTATTGTATGTGCCCAGTACTGTACTATATATACTTCATAAACCTTATCTTACCCCAATACCCTGTGAGACAAATATTATTCCTATTTTGCAGGTAAGAAGAATAAAGCTAACAGTAATTTCCTAAAATTATATATCTAGAAATTGTATGAGTCATGACTCTGAAATCTGTATGCTAATTTTTTACTAAACCAACAGTTTTCAAACTTTTTGTCTCAAGATCCCATTTATACTCTTAAAGATCTTGGGGCACCTGGGTGGCTCAGTCAGTTAAGCATCCTACTCTTGATTTCAGTTCAGGTGATGGTGTCATGGTCCATGAGTTCAAGCCCCGCATGGGGCTCTGCACTGACAGTGTGGATCTTGCTTGGGGTTCTCTCTCTTTCCCTCTCTCTGCCCCTCCCTTGCTCGCTCACTCTCTCTCAAAATAAATAACTTAAAATGAAATCTTATTAAAAAAAAGAATTATTAAAGATCTTTTTTTTTTTTAAAAAAAGATCTTTTATGTGGATTATTTATATGGACAAAACTATTGATATTTACCATATTAGTAAATTAAAATTAAATGTAGAATTTTATTAATTTTAAAATTACAATCACTCTATTACAAACTAATAAAATTTTTTATGAGAAAAATAATTGCATTTTCCAAAACAAAACAAAAAATAAATGACAGGAATGGTGCTATTTTAAACTCTTTAATTAAAAATTAAAATCAATTTCTTTAATGTCTGGCTTAATAGAAGACACTAGATTTTTATAATTATTTCTGCATTCAATAATGTGTAAATTTTGCTTTGGTCTGAAGAAAACCTACATTCAGAAGCTATGCAGTTGAAAAAGAGGAGGAGTATTTTAATAGCCTTTTTAAATAATTGGAGGTGCTCTTTGCTACTATACCAAAACTCAGTGGTCATTTCTTTTTTTTTTTTAATATTTATTTATTTTTGAGAGAGATAGAGAGACAGAGCAAGAGCAGGGGAGGGACAGAGAGATAGGGAGACACAGAATCCAAAACAGGCTCCAGGCTCTGAGCTGTCAGCACAGAGCCCAATGCGGGCCTCAAACTCACAAACTGTGAGATCATGACCTAAGCCAAAGTCGGATGCTTTACCAACTGAGCCATCCAGACACCCCAGTAAGTAGTCATGTCTTAAAGGTTAGCTGCAATGTGAAATCTAAAACTGTATCAATAAACTTTTTGCATTGAGTTATACTGAAACCCATTGGTTTCTCTTGTACTTTAAATGGATCTTTTACATGATTTTGAAACATCATGCTCTGATCATCTGAAAAATACCAGTTGATTGAGTTACGCAGATCTTCCAATAATCAACATATTTCATTATACAAAGAAAAAAAAATCAAAATACCATCAATCCAACCAAAAAAGTCTTTGGATCCTGGAAAACTGTCAAACTTAAAAGTGACAAAGACAAGTTTCCCAAATTGTAATTTTTGATCCAAAGTCTGAATTTCTTCATTGGCAATAAATACTACCAATTGTCTTCTGTGAAGTCACAGGCTAACTTCATTCACTTTCCAGAAAAGTGTCTGCCAAGTATCTAAATTGGAAAAACCATAGTTTGTCTGGAAGCTGTTCTTTCAAGTAAAAATGGTGTTCTATGACAAAAGCTGCTAGTTTGGCTTACAACTCAAAGAACTATACAAATGTTTTCCCTTATTTTCTCTTCAGTATGCAGAAGAGCATCATGAAAAATCTGTATTATGTCACAAAGAATATCAAAAAGATATGTACTCAAGATTAAGACTTGATTAATCATTTCTACAGCTTCAACAAAGACATTAAGTGAAACCGGCTTTTTTTTTTTTTAACTCGAATATGTGGCATACACATTATGTGACTACACAGTAAATACCAGCAAGTTTGGTCTTTGATTCATACTCAGGTTCTGATAACTTTACCCACCACTGCTTTTGTGACATCAGCAAAAGTGTCAGCACAGTGAAAAAGGCAGCAATGACTTGGTATTATTACAAAAATAGTTTTGATTTCACCCGCTCCCTAATTAGGGAGAAAACAGGAAGCTCCAGCTTCTAGACACCTTCAAATCCCATCCGAGCAAGCATTAAAAAGGGGGAATTCCTGTATTTTCTCTCATAAACAGTACTATACTACTAAAACTCACACACACATAATATTAGACTCCAAACCAGGTCTACTTTTTCCTTATTTCCACAGCTACCCCTAGTTACAATAGCATGTTAAATTGACCCTTGCCCATCCAAGTTTTGCTTCATATAGCAGCAGATGGAGCCTTTTAAAATCAGATTGTGTTACTTCTCTTTACTCAGAGTAAAAGCCAAAATCCTTTTGGTCTACAAAAGCTCCACAGGCTTAACCCCCTCTACTACCTCTCAAGTCTCCTATCTCCTACCACTCTCCCCTGTACCAGTCACAGTTGGCCTTCCTTCTACCCCTTTGAACATGGGGCTTTTATGTTTGTTATTCTCGATCTGAAACTGTTCTGCCAGATATCTGCTCCCTAATTTTCTTTAGGTACTGCTGCAACCCCTGCACCTAAAATACTGTCACATAGTAGGAGCTCAGTATGTACCTGTTAAATGAAGGAAAGAATGAACAAAGAGAAGAAAAAATAAATAATTATAAAGAATCATTAGAATGGTGCTAAAATCGGAGCGCCTGGGTGGCTCAGTCAGTTGGGCATCCAACTTCAGCTCAGGTCATGATCTCACAGCTTGTGAGTTCGAGCCCCGTGTCGGGCTCTGTGCTCACAGCTCAGAGCCTGGAGCCTGCTTCAATTCTGTGTTTCCCTCTCTCTCTGCCCCTACCCTGCTTGTGCTCTCTGTCTCTCATAAATGAATAAACGTTAAAAATTAAAAAAAAAAAAAAAAAGAATGGTGTTAAAATCTGGTTTTAACTTTCCAAAAAGCATTCAATCACAGAACAATGCAGGTTTCCACATGATTCTCTATGAAAGCCAATCAAAGGATATATGTGCTAAAGAGGATATTCAACACAGCATATAGGTGGTTTTACAGAATTCAGTATAGTACTGAGTAAGAGAGCACATGCATTAACATGCCTGATAAATACTTACAGCCAAGAATCAAAACACACTACACCAGTAGATCAAAGATGACTTCTATGAGAGTCAAATAAACCTAACCCTTTAGAAGACTGACAGTATAAATTCAAGTATCAGATAAAAACCTCAACTGAAGTACTATCTAAACCTCAGGAACAAGAATGTCTTCTGCTGGAAGACACTTAACATGAAAACCGAGAGTAAGATATTGGTATCAATGGGTATTACTATTAAATGAGCCTTCAGAGTTAAAAACAGTTTCAAATGCAGTCTCCCATTCAAGACTACAATACCCCACCCAAGGGGTAGATATTATTATATCTTCTTATTTCAGTAGTCAAGCAAATAGAATTTCATAAAAACCTCTTTGTAGAGAAGTGTGGCCTCAAACTAAGATCTAATTCCAAATATAGAGATGACCTCCTAGTTTTGCAGATCATCTTTGAGGTTTCAACAAGAGTAGCAGGCTCAAGAACAGATGAAATTCAACCAAGCCATACAGTTAAACCTAATATATCCTGATAACAAACACCATTCATAATCTTCAAACAGAAAGAAGACCTTTTTTCTTTTTCCTACCCTCAGCAATATCAGTCTTGCTCTAATAAAACTAAGGTTCCATCTGTCCCCCAATGAAATAAATAGTATATGAACAGGAACATGTTGTTTGACTACCCAGCCCTCACTCAATTTTTGAAGAACTATGTTCATTTTCTAGAATCCAAAGCATCCTGACAATTATATTATACTCCACATTAGATTTCTATGACTTAAGAATGACATTAACTTGGGACAGACTGCCTAGAATTCAATTCTTCAAGGACTCCTCCAGAATTCTCCTACCTTATTGAGGATGCAAAGGACACAACATGAAATAACTGCTCATTTCTGCTTCCTTTTTTTTGCCAAAGCTGAAAGGTCAGGGATTCCTGCTCCTATTATAGTTCAGTACAGGAAAGGGGAGAAGAGGACTCGTTCTACCCTCTTATGAGGTAGCTCTGCAGATGTGTTCACGTAACAATTCTAAGTATCAAGTCACATTCTAATACTTATAACAATGCCATCAACAAACATAGCCACTTAACCCAAGGACAGTCCTACGCTGTTGGGAGATGCATATGGGGGAAGAGAGGTAAGAGGAAGGTCATATTCACATAGACATGAAGATCAACTGAATCAACCCTGACGGATCAGTGAAATGACAGATTTCACTGCCACTCCACCTTCATGCCAAGTGAAGGTACATGACGCTTTAATGGATTATCTTGGGCCTCCAAAAAGTACTTCACTTTTTTTTTCTAAGAGACACTGAGGTTTGCCTTTCAAAAACAAAGTCCAGAAAACACCACAAAACACAGGAGAAAAATACAAAGTTATTGCTGTTCTTTTAAAGATGTGCCAGCATTTTAACCTTCTTGGCTAAAACTGTTCATCTAACACTTAATTCTAAAATTTTTTTGAAAGCCAAGTGTAGCTTTATAGTCACCTCTTCTCAAACAGACATAAAATGCAATATTTTCTTGCATCACCCATCATAAAGATTTTAGTGACAAAAACAAAGCAGAGAAAATAATATCAAAATGAAATTTAAAGATTTATATAGAATAAACCAAAACAAACACACCATACAGGCATCAAATTATCCTATTGCCTCAATTCCCAAACATATGTTTTTAATCTTTCTGATGTTTTAAATTCCCTGTCTGATGAATAGACACTTCTCCAAAGAAGACATCCAGATGGCCAACCGACACATGAAAAAATGCTCAACGTGTCTACAAGAGACTCATTTTAGATCTGAGGACACCTTTAGATTGAGAGTGAGGGGATGGAGAACTATTTATCATGCTACTGGAAGCCAAAAGAAAGCTGGAGTAGCCATACTTATATCAGACAAACTAGACTTTAAATTAAACGCTGTAACAAGAGATGAAGAAGGGCATTATATAATAATCACAGGGTCTATCCATCAGGAAGAGCTAACAATTATAAATGTCTATGTGCCGAATACCGGAGCCCCCAGATACATAAAACAATTACTCATAAACATAAGCAACCTTATTGATAAGAATGTGGTCATTGCAGGGGACTTTAACACCCCACTTACAGAAATGGATAGATCATCTAGACACATGGTCAATAAAGAAACAAGGGCCCTGAATGATACATTGGATCAGATGGACTTGACAGATATATTTAGAACTCTGCATCCCAAAGCAACAGAATATACTTTCTTCTCGAGTGCACATGGAACATTCTCCAAGATAGATCATATACTGGGTCACAAAACAGCCCTTCATAAGTTTACAAGAATTGAAATTATACCATGCATACTTTCAGACCACAATGCTATGAAGCTTGAAATCAACCACGGGAAAAAGTCTGGAAAACCTCCAAAAGCATGGAGGTTAAAGAACACCCTACTAACGAATGAGTGGGTCAACCAGGCAATTAGAGAAGAAATTAAAAAATATATGGAAACAAACGAAAATGAAAATACAACAATCCAAACGCTTTGGGACACAGCAAAGGCAGTCCTGAGAGGAAAATACATTGCAATCCAGGCCTATCTCAAGAAACAAGAAAAATCCCAAATACAAAATCTAACAGCACACCTAAAGGAAATAGAAGCAGAACAGCAAAGGCAGCCTAAACCCAGCAGAAGAAGAGAAATAATAAAGATCAGAGCAGAAATAAACAATATAGAATCTAAAAAAACTGTAGAGCAGATCAACGAAACCAAGAGTTGGTTTTTTGAAAAAATAAACAAAATTGACAAACCTCTAGCCAGGCTTCTCAAAAAGAAAAGGGAGATGACCCAAATAGATAAAATCATGAATGAAAATGGGATTATTACAACCAATCCCGCAGAGATACAATTATCAGGGAATACTATGAAAAATTATATGCCAACAAATTGGACAACCTGGAAGAAATGGACAAATTTCTAAACACCCACACTCTTCCAAAACTCAATCAGGAGGAAATAGAAAGCTTGAACAGACCCATAACCAGCGAAGAAATTGAATCGGTTATCAAAAATCTCCCAATAAATAAGAGTCCAGGACCAGATGGCTTCCCAGGGGAGTTCTACCAGACGTTTAAAGCAGAGATAATACCTATCCTTCTCAAGCTATTCCAAGAAATAGAAAGGGAAGGAAAACTTCCAGACTCATTCTATGAAGCCAGTATTACTTTGATTCCTAAACCAGACAGAGACCCAGTAAAAAAAAGAGAACTACAGGCCAATATCCCTGATGAATATGGATGCAAAAATTCTCAATAAGATACTAGCAAATCGAATTCAACGGCATATAAAAAGAATTATTCACCATGATCAAGTGGGATTCATTCCTGGGATGCAGGGCTGGTTCAACATTCGCAAATCGATCAACGTGATACATCACATTAACAAAAAAAAAGAGAACCATATGATCCTGTCAATCGATGCAGAAAAGGCCTTTGACAAAATCCAGCACTCTTTCTTAATAAAAACCCTTGAGAAAGTCGGGATAGAAGGAACATACTTAAAGATCATAAAAGCTATTTATGAAAAGCCCACAGCTAACATCATCCTCAACGGGGAAAAACTGAGAGCTTTTTCCCTGAGATCAAGAACACGACAGGGATGTCCACTCTCACCGCTGTTGTTTAACATAGTGCTGGAAGTTCTAGCATCAGCAATCAGACAACAAAAGGAAATCAAAGGCATCAAAATTGGCAAAGATGAAGTCAAGCTTTCGCTTTTTGCAGATGACATGATATTATACATGGAAAATCCGATAGACTCCACCAAAAGTCTGCTAGAACTGATACATGAATTCAGCAAAGTTGCAGGATACAAAATCAATGTACAGAAATCAGTTGCATTCTTATACACTAACAATGAAGCAACAGAAAGACAAATAAAGAAACTGATCCCATTCACAATTGCACCAAGAAGCATAAAATACCTAGGAATAAATCTAACCAAAGATGTAAAAGATCTGTATGCTGAAAACTATAGAAAGCTTATGCAGCTAATTGAAGAAGATATAAAGAAATGGAAAGACATTCCCTGCTCATGGATTGGAAGAATAAATATTGTCAAAATGTCAATACTACCCAAAGCTATCTACACATTCAATGCAATCCCAATCAAAACTGCACCAGCATTCTTCTCGAAACTAGAACAAGCAATCCTAAAATTCATATGGAACCACAAAAGGCCCCGAATAGCCAAAGTAATTTTGAAGAAGACCAAAGCAGGAGGCATCACAATCCCAGACTTTAGCCTCTACTACAAAGCTGTAATCATCAAGACAGCATGGTATTGGCATAAAAACAGACACATAGACCAATGGAATAGAATAGAAACCCCAGAACTAGACCCACAAACGTATGGCCAACTCATCTTTGACAAAGCAGGAAAGAACATCCAATGGAAAAAAGACAGTCTCTTTAACAAATGGTGCTGGGACAACTGGACAGCAACATGCAGAAGGTTGAAACTAGACCACTTTCTCACACCATTCACAAAAAAAAACCTCAAAATGGATAAAGGACCTGAATGTGAGACAGGAAACCATCAAAACCTTAGAGGAGAAAGCAGGAAAAGACCTCTCTGACCTCAGCCGTAGCAATCTCTTACTCGGCACATCCCCAAAGGCAAGGGAATTAAAAGCAAAAGTGAATTACTGGGACTTTATGAAGATAAAAAGCTTCTGCACAGCAAAGGAAACAACCAACAAAACTAAAAGGCAACCAACGGAATAGGAAAAGATATTTGCAAATGACATATCGGACAAAGGGCTAGTATCCAAAATCTATAAAGAGCTCACCAAACTCCACGCCCGAAAAACAAATAACCCAGTGAAGAAATGGGCAGAAAACATGAATAGACACTTCTCTAAAGAAGACATCCGGATGGCCAACAGGCACCTGAAAAGATGTTCAACGTCGCTCCTCATCAGGGAAATACAAATCAAAACCACACTCAGATATCACCTCACGCCAGTCAGAGTGGCCAAAATGAAGAAATCAGGAGACTATAGATGCTGGCGAGGATGTGGAGAAACGGGAACCCTCTTGCACTGTTGGTGGGAATGCAAATTGGTGCAGCCGCTCTGGAAAGCAGTGTGGAGGTTCCTCAGAAAATTAAAAATAGACCTACCCTATGACCCAGCAATAGCACTGCTAGGAATTTATCCAAGGGATACGGGAGTACTGAGGCATAGGGGCACGTGTACCCCAATGTTTATAGCAGCACTCTCAACAATAGCCAAATTATGGAAAGAGCCTAAATGTCCATCAACTGATGAATGGATAAAGAAATTGTGGTTTATATACACAATGGAATACTACGTGGCAATGAGAAAAAATGAAATATGGCCTTTTGTAGCAACGTGGATGGAACTGGAGAGTGTGATGCTAAGTGAAATAAGCCATACAGAGAAAGACAGATACCATATGGTTTCACTCTTATGTGGATCCTGAGAAACGTAACAGAAACCCATGGGGGAGGGGAAGGAAAAAAAAAAAAAAAAAAGAGGTTAGAGTGGGAGAGAGCCAAAGCATGAGAGACTGGTAAAAACTGAGAACAAACTGAAGGTTGATGGGGGATGGGAGGGAGGGTAGGGTGGGTGATGGGTATTGAGGAGGGCACCTTTTGGGAAGAGCACTGGGTGTTGTATGGAAACCAATTTGACAGTAAATTTCATATATTAAAAAATAAACTAAAAAAATTTTAAAAAATTAAAAAATTAAAAAATTAAAAAAAAAAAAAAGAAAAAATGCTCAACGTCACTCATCATCAGGGAAATACAAATCAAAACCACAGTGAGATACCACCTCACACCTGTCAGAATGGCTAACATTAACAACTCAGGCAACAACAGATGTTGGCGAGGATGCGGAGAAAGAGGATCTCTTTTGCATTGTTGGTGGGAATGCAAGCTGGTGCAGCCACTCTGGAAAACAGTATGGAGGTTCCTCAAAAAGCTAAAAGTAGAACTACCCTACAACCCAGCAATTGCACTACTAGGCATTTATCCACGGGATACAGGTGGGCTGTTTCAAAGGGACACATGCACCTCCATGTTTATAGCAGCACTAATCAACAATCTTTCAACTATCAACTACTTTCCAAAGTATGGAAAGAACCCAAATGTCCATCGATGAATGAATAGATAAAGAAGTGGTATATATATACAATGGAGTATTACTCAGCAATCAAAAAGAATGAAATGTTGCCATTTGCAACTATGTGGATGGAACTGGAGGGTATTATGCTAAGTGAAATTAGTCAGAGAAAGACAAAAATCATATGACTTTATTCACATGAGGACTTTAAGAGACAAAACAGATGAACATAAGGGAAGGGAAAGAAAAATAATATAAAAACAGGGAGGGGGACAAAACAGAAGAGACTCATCAATATGGAGAACAGAGGGTTACTGGAGGGGTTGTGGGAGGGGGGATGGGCTAAATGGATAAGGGGTATTAAGGAATCTACTCCTGAAATCATTGTTTCACTATATGCTAATTTGGATGTAAATTTTAAAAAATAAAAAATAAAATTAAAAAAAAAGAAGTAAAAATATAAATAAATAAAACCCTGTCTGAAGAAATCTGCCAGCCACTGGGCAGAGAGGTTACACATGTTAACCATTTCATTACCATTCCCTTGAGTTTCCAGCATTGGCAGCAATACTCTCAGTTGAGATTTAACTTACATTTGAAATCTCCAATCACTGTGTGTAATAGCTACACAAAGATTACATTACAACTCATTAAAAATGAAAATTAAGGGGCGCCTGGGTGGCTCAGTCGGTTGAGCAGCCGACTTCGGCTCAGGTCACGATCTCACTGTCCGTGGGTTCGAGCCCCGCGTCGGGCTCTGTGCTGATGGCTCAGAGCCTGGAGCCTGTTTCAGATTCTGTTTCTCCCTCTCTCTGACCCTCCCCCGTTCATGTTCTGTCTCTGTCTCAAAAATAAATAAACGTTAAAAAAAATTTTTTTTAAATGAAAATTAACTGTATATAGAAGATGGCTTGTCACATGCCAGGCAATGTAATTACAGGCAGCAGAAACTGCCAAATTTCTCAGAATATATCAGGAATTTTTCACATCTAGGAAAAGCTGGTTTAATCAATTCGTATATCAAGGATTTCAATCACTCTGGTACCTAAGAGCTTCTGATTAATGTCCAAAGGAAAATAATTTACCTCTGAGGATATTTAACTCAAGGGAAAAAACAAAATTACAAGTTTAACAAATGAGAAGTGCAGTCAAAATCAAGAAAGTCTTCTATATGCTTCATAAGCATTCTCAATTCTGAAAGTGCTAAAGAAGTAAAAATCATTACCATCAACTAAAAAATAGCATTTCACCATGATGCTTTAACTACCAATGTCAAAAAGTAATTCAGAAAATTTTTTACAATGTGAAGAGAGGCTTAGACTTAAACTTTATTCCATACTAAAGAAAAAATAGTTTATAACTAAAGATATACTAAGGATATAAAGTTTAATAAATTTGTGTATATTAGGGGCGCCTGGATGGCTCAGTCAGTTAAGTGTCCAACTCTTGATTTCGGCTCAGGTCATGATCTCATGGTTTGTGAGATCAAGCGCCACATTGGGCTCTGCACTGACAGCACAGAGCCTGCTTGGGATTCTTACATTCGTCTCTCTCTGCCCGTCTCCCACTTGCACTTTCTCTCTCTCTCAAAATAAATATATAAACTTAAAAAAAAATTAATAAAAATAAATTTGTGAACATTTAATGTAGTGTATCTTTTTTCCCACCCTCCCAAAACTTTACTAAATATACAATGAGTCACAATCATTTGGCATATGTGAACACAGTATACTCACGATGTTATAGCTATTACTGTATTTAACTTATATTTCCAAAGATTCGTTTGGATCCAAAGACAGTATTCCTCAAGATAACTGATGACTCAGAAAAAGCAACTCATACTCAACGAACATTTTACCACAAAAGAAAAAGTTCAATCCTTGCTCCTATTCAAGTCAGTAATTTGTAAATACACAAAAATACACAAAAACACATTTTAAAAAGTTTATCGAGTAAGACATCACTGGAAACTGAAAGAGCTAATGAACAGTGAGCTAAATGACCAGATTAGGGCACAGTAAGCTTTCCAGCTAGATAGAATAAAGGATCAAAACAAACAAAGTATGATTTAATAAATGTAAAGTCCTATTTTAGGTTAAAAAAAAAAACTGTAAGAAGGGACAGCATGGAGAGACAGCCAATCACTTGAGAAAAAGCAATATTAAAAAATTAACATACTCTTGCACTGCATTACTTAATGTGTGCTTTTTAGTACACACTGGCACACTGTTCAGCTCTAAACATACATTGCTTAAAGCAACAAATATGCTCTCCTTTTTGTCTTTGCTTATGAGGCTACTATAGCTCTAACACTAAGGTTAGTTCTTAGCACCATCCTCAAAGGGAAGAATTAACAAACTGAGTTTCACCAAAAGACAATGATTAAGATTTTCATTTACTTATTTAACACACATATCTAGTATTTAATGTTTCAGGGACCATCTAAGCACTTTATAATCCTTGCCAAATGAAGAATGGATGCAGAAGTTAGGAATGTTTAACTTAAAGATAAGAACATGACAGCTCTTGTCAAAGATCTAAAGGGCTATCATGTGGATGAGGTAGCCCATTTATTTGTGCCATTACATAAAAAGGAAACAGAACAAACAAGAGTGACCGGTTTGGGCTCTATAGCAACTCTGAAATTTGTCCAATGGCAAAATCTCTCCAGAAGTCTACTATAAGGACTAAATGAGAAAATACATATTAAAGAACTTTGTTGTAAATTTCCACATTACACATTACTAGAATTTACTTCTGTACAGTATAGTGGGTCCTGACTAACAGAAATATTTACCGAGGCTGACCATGGACTTTGGAGTCCTAGCTATTAGTTCAGTTCCCAGCTTTGCAATTTATACCAAGTATGCAACTTTAGCAAAGTTTCCTTGTATCTCTAGGCTTCACTTTTTTCACCTTTAAAATAAGGATAAAAGAATCTGCTTTGCAAGGTTATTGTGCAAATTAAATGTGATAACATAGGTAACATTTAGCATAGTGCTGACACACTCAGTAAATTGTATCTATGATGAGGATCATCATCATCATCATCATCATCATCATCATCATGTTGTAGAAGGTATCTCTCTGGTGAATATAAAACTAACTATGTGGTATGATGTGGTATGACTGCATGGCTCTGCTATGCACCTGCATGAGTGTATGAATCTGCTATGCACTTATCATGTTACAACAATCCAAATATAATATACAGCTTGCATTTGTTTGGTGATTTTAAAAGTGTTTATCTTTTGTAATATGAAGGAAAAAATATCCTTAAAATCTAAATAAATATCCAGGTTAGTAAAATATCAGGAATAAAAGTCATGTAATGTAATGGGGAAATTATGCAGCTACAGAAAGAAAAGGGACTAAAGAAGTAGCACATTAAATATAAGCTACTCTTCCTAATTGACTTCATGGTGAGAGATGAAAATATATATTGAAGGGGGAAAAATTACACTTTCTATAGATATGTGAACCACTGGTTACAGTCATCAGAAATACCAACAATACAAGGGCAGCTAAGTTCAATGCAAACATTTGGTACATCAAAGCAATGTAAAAAGAGAAGTTCAGTAGACTAAGGACAAGAGTATAAGGGATTTAGGATTCTAATTACTTCATTACCATCAACAAACAATATTATGCTTGTTGCAATAACAGTAAAATGATTGAATAAATGTAGGAATGAAAAACTGGGTGCAGCTTTCAGGTACTTTTTTGAGGATTTGAATTATGATCAATGACAGTGATATTATTACAATATTGGAAATTCAGGGGCGCCTGGGTGGCTCAGTTGGTGATGCATCCGACTTCGGCTCAGGTCATGATGTTGCAGTTCATGAGTTCAAGCCCCAAATCCGGCTCTGTAATGACAGCTCAGAGCCTGGAGCCTACTTCGGGTTCTGTGTCTCCCTCTCTCTCTGCCTCTGCCTCCCGCCCCGCACTCTGTCTCTCTCTCAAAAATAAACATTTTAAAAAAGGCAACTATTTTAAAAAAACAATACTGGAAATTCAGATACAAGTGCAATTGTTAGAGAATTATACAACCAATAGAAATCTTATTTTTTTAATCTAAATTTTTGCCCTAATTTCACATACGAAGCCTAGAGTCCACTGGAATTAAGGGAGCTTATTCCTCAGGCAAGCATTTCATTAATGTGTTATATATTATTTTAAACAGAGTTGAGTGTGTCTTAAATGAATGTATACAATAGTCATGTTCAGTTAAAAGCAAAGCTATAAATGGTATTTGTCAACTACTCAATTTAAAATGGCTTATTAAATGTTGAAAATGTCAGTGTTGACGTGTTTTCATTAATAAATGTATTGCTGCTTGGAAGTCAACTCAATTACATCACATTTTTCAAATTAAAAAAACAAAAAGTTTAGCTGATGAGTTACGACAGAAAGTAGAAATACAGTCCTTGAATAATAAATGATACTCTATTTTGCCATATAGGTTATGATGAAGTTACTATGAAAACCTGTAGTACTATTTTTAGTCACAGTCATCAAGATGAAACATTATTAGCAATTATGTAAAACAAGCAAAACACTCAAAACTCTACTCCAAAATTTTAGCTACTTAAGTCACTTTACTTACTCTAGGTATCAAATGCCAACAACTTTCTACATTTTGGCTGTTAGAAACCAAAGCATTCTATATCCCATCTTAAATGCAAAGTGTAGACACTTTGTATCAAACTAAGTTTCCTGAAAGCAGAGAAAAAGAAACAGACAACCTGGGGGCAGGTAGAAATCACAACCAGTTGCAGTCAAGTTGGGATCTGTACCTGAATAATGAAAGGGAGGTGGGCCATTTTATATGTACAAAATTCGAGATCTCCAGGTGAGAAGGGGAGAGAAAGAAAAGAAACACAGTTACATAAACATAGGAAGGCCAGGTTGGACATGGGGCAATTTTCAATTTCTTTGTAAAAAATCAATACATTGAAGGCCTGTCTCAAAAATAGACAAAACAGCTTCTCAGAGGAAACTTTGAAGTGGGCAAGGAGGAAACATTCCTTTGCACCCACAAGCATCAATCCCCTGACCACTGGCATGCTATTACTGAAACGGTCATGATTTACAGGCATTTGGCCCGGATGACGAGCAAAGGAGAGGAAAGAAAGGTCTGTTGGAGAGGAGCCTAGGATTCCAGAGGCCTGGGAAGGCACACCCTACGTTCGGGAAAGGAGAGGTGGAGAGGGACGAGCACTCCTCACCGTGATTATCTTTCTGCCCGATATTGTGCGTGCGGATGAGAGAGGACAGTCTCCTCACATCCCCCTTGAAGACGCACTCGTGTACCGGGTAGTGTGCGGGACAACTGCCTCCATCTGCGACGACAGCAATGGGGTTGGTGCCCGCTAGAAGAGCCGGGGACTGGGAGGTGGTAGTCACGGAGGAACCGTGCAGCGGCAGGGCCGGGACGCCAGGGGGGTTGGAGGAGGCCGGAGCTGTCTTCAGCTGCAGCCGGCGGTGATGGTTACTGAAGATCTTATGACAGGCTTTGCCGCCCTTGCCGCCGCCGCCTGTCCCAAGCCTGCCTCCCGTAAAGGTGCCGCCTAGGGTAGCCGCCGCTTCCTCATCCCCGGGTTCCAGCAGGTCCCCCTCTTCTTTGCTGGGCTTGTGGTCTCTCCGCAGTGAGCGGATCTTCTCCCCGGTCATCGCCGCCAGGGGCAGAGAGGGGATCCGGGAGGCTCACCGCCCGCGACGGAGCTGGCGCTGCGGCGGCGCAAGGCGATTAGAGCGGTGGCCAGGATCCTCCAGCGCAGCATGAACTCTCAGGGTGCCCCCGAGCCCGGGACAAACGCATCTCCTGGAGGGAGAAGAGCCGGCTCTCGCCTAGGCACGAAGGGACGCGCGCTCGCTGGGGGGAGCTAGAGCTCAGGTGCCCACGACACCAGGATCCCTGTCCCCGCTGCCGCAGCCGCCGCCACTACCTCACGCCGGAAAACAGGGCACGGCCATCTTACCCTGACTTCTCTCGCGAGAGCTCCCGCGGGAGGAGGGCGGAAACACCGCGATAAGTGAGCTGGCCGCTCCCTCCCTCGCACCGTCTAGTCCCGGAGAGTAACCGAGCTCCGCCCCTAGTTTAGGACCTGACAATTGGCGCTTCTGATGGGCGGTGTAAAACCTTAACTTGTGTTTGAGATATTCGATGCAGTTTGTAAACAATGACTGAAACCCTCAGACCTCTGGGTCGCCAGCAGAGTAATGCAAACTGACGCCACTGCACACAGGATGTGATGTCAGTAAGATGTTGCACAAGATACTCAATCAACATTTACTAAGCATCTACTTTGTATCGTACACTGAGCTACTAGATTTCTAAGACGCCACTCCTGGCTCCAAAGAGATCAACGCGGGGGGGGGGGGGGGGGGGACGATAAACAATTGGGAGCTGGGTTGAAAACAAAAAACTAAACAAATAAAATAAATAAGAGAAAAATTTTCGCGTTGGGGTGTCAGAAAAGACAACAGTTTAGGGCCTGACCTTGGAAAACAGGCTATTCGGCAAACGGGGTGAAGGGAAGTCAGATTTTTGTTAGATAAATGAGTTACAAACAGGTGTCAGAGTTTCAAGCAAGGAATGGACGCTAAAGGATGGCAAATAATAATTGTGTAAATGGAATATCCTTGGACTAGTTCATGGCCAAACTCGACCCATCGTCAAATTCTGAAGAAACGTAAATCTGAAGTCTGGACCAAATAACTAAAGTTGTGGGGAACTTGAAGTGGGGTAGTTAGCAAAAACATCCTTTAAGTCTTCCTTAACTCGTTTTATCTTTTCGAAGTCCCGTTTACACTGACAGCTGCTTCTCTCAAATCTCTTCTTTCTTAAACTTTATTGCCACCTCCATTCCTCGGCAAATAAATAAATAACTGTGGGAACTGGGGTCTCTTTATCCTTCCCTGCCATTCAGGTTTTCACCTCCCATCTTCTTCCAAATCTATTCAAATCGATTTATTTCTACCCTGCTTTCTTTTCTTTTTTTAGCGGGGGGGGGGGGGGGGGGGGGAGGAGGGGGAGGGGGATGAAGGTTGTTCCAATTATCTTCAACCATTACCTAATCAACATCTCAAAGGATCCTATCCTACTCATAAAGCAAGAGATACTGAACACATACATACAAAAACACTTTGTTTTTCCACAATAGCCAATATTTATTAACTCTAAGGCAGCCAATATGCTTGCCACTTTATATGCTGTTATCTCCTTGTGATATTATTTTTAATCTTCACTGGACAGTTGAAAAAACTTGCCCAATGCTTCAAAGCTGGAATGCAGCACAATGCGGCCTGATTCTAGAGCTAGAGAGTTAGGAAGGAGCCAGATCATGCAGGATTTTGTATGTCTTCTTCAAAGTTTAGACTTTAGCCCACAGGAAATGGACAGCCCTTTGGAGACATTGAATAGGGGAATAGGATGATGAGATTTGCCTTTTAGAAGAGCCATTCACTCACTCATACTTTAGAAAAACATGTATCAAGAAAGACTACAAGGAGGCTACTCTAGAGACAAAGAAACTGACAGACTACTGCATAAATCAAAAAATAAATGTGTTAGTAAATGCATGTAGAAGTATGGCAGAATATACCTATCACACAGAGTGAACAGTGGTTAGCTTTGGAAGATGGGATTGCCAAAGCACATATTTCCTACATTGCTTGAATGTTTATTTACAAAGGGAAAGGATTAGTTTTTATTTCAGAAAAAATTAATTAATTTTTAAAGAAGTTTGCAGTAATTCAGATGGTAAGAAATTATGAGAGCATGAACCAAGTTAGTAAGAGTGATGCTAGAGAAGGTGCAAGAGTTAAAAAAAAAAATTTTGTTCGCCTTTGGCATATTGAATTGAAGCTTCTTGTTGCTCAACCAGAAGAAGTAAGATGGTTTACATTTTGGATATTTTGAAATTACCCTAGAAGACAAAGATCGGGGTTAAGATTCAGGAGTTATCATTACACAGTAATTGATGCCACAGAAGTCTTTGAATTCCCCCAAGGAACAGTGTGTAGTGCATAGTGTGAGAAATTAAGGTCCAGTCTAGAATAAAATACCAATATGTAAAGCTTGTGTATAAAAAGAGTGGCCAATATCCTATTGTAATCAAAAACCTACAATAAATAGTCTACCATTATAGCTAAGAAGTATCTTATCACTAGATCTAGAATTTAAAAGTACCTTATTAGTGACTGCCACTTGTAGATAGAAATGAAAATTCCTGTGTCCCTCTAGTAAAATCAAACACTGCAGACATCAAAAGTAATATTCAGCCCTTATTTTTAAGGGTTCAACAATATAATAGTGAAAAGTGGTGTAGAAATATAAGATTGCAACACATTGTGAAAAATACAAGAAATTATATGAGATCCTGATATAATACAGAAGTTATTAATTCTATTTGAAGGAAATGAAAGTCAAGTGATTAGCAAGTCTTTCTGAAGGAGATAATAGTCTGAATTAGGTTTTAAAGAATGTATAGAGTTGGCCAACTGAGCAAGGGGAAAAAGATAGGTAATAACAATAATTATAATAATAACAGCTATCATTTACTGAGAGCTTACCATGTATTAGGCATTGTTCCAAGCAAGTTTCAATAACTGTTCGATTTAATCACACAACAACTCTATGAGGTACTTACAGTCCCCATTTTACAGATGAGGCAACTGAGGCACAGGAAATGATCATCCAGCTGATTAGTAGAGGCGAAAAAATAGTAGGTATAAATGCAGCATTATATTTTAGAACCATTGGAGCATAGTATGTGACAGGAAATGTGGTCATAAATAAGACTAGAAAAAAAAGCAGGAGATAGGTTATAAAGAGCAACCATAAGACACTTGGACGGCATATACTAGGCAGTGGAGAGTTTGCAAAAGATTTCAAACACAGTAAAGACAGGATCACATGTAATCACCATAATGTATAATCAACCCATCTTCCAAAAATAGGAGGTTCTGCCAAACTTTCCAGCTTCGCCTCCTCCCACATTTCCAGATTCATTCCTCATTCTAACCAAAACAATCTGCTGACAGTCCCTGATCCTCTCTCATGTTTCCATGCCTTTGCACATGCCGTTCCATATGTCCTAAACCCATTTCTATTTCATTCACCTAGATACCTCCTTCAGTCTGTCAAAATTAGTTTAAATTTTCTCTCTTCTTAGCACAAGGGTTTTTTTTTTTTTAACTTGACATAGAATTCAGGGGTCCAGGAAATTACATTGAACTAAACCTCTAAATAAAATTCATTTTAGCATGGCTTTCTATTATGAATGTAGGTCACAAACCACAATAGTATTGGCAGTACTTGTGCCTTTGCAATCACAAGAAAACACATTTTTGGGCCACATTACAGTTGTTACAGATATCCCAAAATACCATTTACGCTCATCACTATCTCAAACTTACATTAATTAATATGTCCACTACTTGATCTTGTTTTTTAATGAGTTAATAAAGCACATTAATTACTATATCAAATTTTTATTTGATTTCAATAGCTATTTGATTTGTTTTATTTTGATTTGATTTGTTTTATTTCATTAGCTATTTCCTTTTGTAACCCAAAGTATTTTATGCATTTAAAAACATTGTTCTGAAAATGGCTCTCTAGGCTTCACCATACTGCCAAAGAGGTTCTTGGCACGAAAACAAAAGTTAGTGCAAACTTCCAGTTATAAAATAAATAAGTCAGAGAGATGAAAAGCACAGCCTGGGAATATAGTCAATAACATAATAGCACTGCATGACGAATGATGACTACACTTACTATGGTGAACCCTGAGTAATGCATGGGACTGTTGCATCACTACATTGTACACCTGAAACTAGTATAACATTGCATGTCATCTACACTTAAATAATAAAAAAAATTTTTTTTAAGTAACTCCTTTTTAGGAGTCTCTAATGACACCTCCTCTCTCCTTCTCTCCTATCCAGCGTGCCACCATTCTGAATTAGGTGTCCTTCCTTTGCCTTCTTTCTGATTTCCCATTTTAATTTTTGCAAGTTATATCTTGTCTGCTTCCTCAACTAGTCCTTTGAGCTCTCTGAGTACCAGAACTATGTTTATCATTTCTGTATGCACAGTGCCTTTCAGATAGTGAAATAGTGAATGCTTAATATTAATAATTAACAGTTGTTGGATTAACCAATCAATTAGAACATAAAACCCCAAAGTATCTACAATGTACCAAGACAATTGTAAACTAAGTGATGAGATGCTAAATAAACAAATAATCCCAGTCTGACTACATTGAAGTTGACTACTACTCTCTTGGATTCTTATGTGAGACCCAAGAGAAAATATTTCATCTTGGATTGTTTTTTAATTTACAAATAACAACAAATTCAATGAAAAATGGCTTAAATTAAGTTGATTTATCAACTTATACTACAGAAAGGGGCAAAGATATGTCTTCAAGAGGGGCCTGATCCAAACTACATGTCAGTTTCTAGGTGACTCTTAGTATGCCTCTCCCTGTTTGGAGTGTCCCCCCTGAAAGGCCAGTTTCCCTCAGGGAAGAAGATGCCTGCCAGCAGTTAACAGGGGCCATGTGTTCCCTCCTTCAGTTCCTGAAACAGGGCCCATGACCATAGAAGTGTGGTGCTTGACATTCATAAAAGGACCCTGTCCAATCCCTGTAGCTAGGAGAGTGCTGATTGGCTCAGGCCTGGGTTACCTAAACAACTCCCTGTGGGGGAGGTGGTTACCGTGATTAGTTTTGCCAATCAGCACTCATTTCTGAACTGGGCAAGTTGGGGATAAACCCTCACAAACTATAAAAACTATTTCATAATGGGAAATAGGTGGGAAAGATGAAAAGGAGACAAAGACAAGAGCAGTCAGCAAAAGTACTACATTCAGATGTAAAATGAGATTTTACTTAGGAAAAAAAAAACTTGTGTCTTGAATTCAATATGATGAAATACATTGTGATTATCAATTACATAAACAGGTGAATAACTACACCATCCCACAACAAATTTACTTTTTATTCAAATATTACCAAGACAGAATTCAATACAACAGTGAACTGTGTAACTCAACTATTGAGCTTACTAGGTAATACTCTAGTCCTTAATCCCCCCCCTGGTGTAGCTAAGAATCCATATTTCTGATTTTTTTTTTGGAAATGTATGTATCTGTTTTAGCTTTAGACAAAGCACCTAATCCCCATCCTGGTGTCTTGGTTTAATGAGAGCAATCGTATCACAGTCTGAAACACAGAATGTACTGTACACATTAATAATATCTCACTTGGGGCACCTGGGTGGCTCAGTCGGTTGAGCGGCCGACTTCGGCTCAGGTCACAATCTCGCAGTCCGTGAGTTCGAGCCCCGCATCAGGCTTTGTGCTGACAGCTCGGAGCCTGGAGCCTGTTTCGGATTCTGTGTCTCCCTCTCTCTGACCCTCCCCCGTTCATGCTCTGTCTCTCTCTGTCTCAAAAATAAATAAACGTTAAAAAAAATAATATCTCACTGGTTATATTTTATAAATACATCAAGAGACCTACAATTAAAATTGGTAGTTACTAATCTTACTCAAGAAACACATTTCTAATAGAAAAATTAAAGCAAGTTCAGTTTACATCTTTTTTTCCTCTTTCTCTAAAAGCTTGTATTTCATATTTTCACAATAATCTGAAATATTATTTCCTGCACTCCATATTGGTTGAGCTAGGTCTAGGAGAATTTTGTTTGGATAGATGATACAGCTGCCTGACTAATGAGGTTATCGTCTTGAGCATCCCCTGACAATATTCCTAACAGTGCACTGAAAATGAAAATAACAACCCATGTAGATCAATACCTTCATCACACATTTTACATCCATCTCTCTAGGTCTCAGTATTTTCCTGTTTCCTCTCAATCTTCCCAATTCCTTTCTCTGAGGCAATGTTGAGCACTTTCCTTTTTTTCTACTATTTCTGATCAGTGACTATCAGTGATTTAGTCAGATTTCTTTTAAATAATCAGAAAAAAATCAGAGAGGCAGAGGTTGCCAAGGAAACCAGAGCCAATAGCTGTGGAAGTTCCAGAATGAGGGAAGGAATTCCTCTGAGACAGATAAAACACACAGATTTATGCAGGGGAGAGAGAGGAAAGATGCCAGGAGCATAATGAGAAAACAAGCCAATATGAGATGAATATGAAAAGATACATTGCAACATTTATAAGTGAAATTATTTTTAGATTACCAACAAAGACTTGGAACAAGAGATAGAATAGGGATATGAGTGGATTTTTCAGTGAAAGAGGTTAAGATACAGTAAGTAGATATGTAAGAGATTAAGTGGAATAGATGGATAAGGGTCACTTATTTGTGTCCATGGCTTCCTGGTTGTGTTTTATTGCCTAAAGTACATTCGACTACATGCTGTATTAATTAACCTAAATGTTCCTCAAGAGAACAACCAACTCCAACATGTTCAAAGTAGAGCTGATTTCCATCAGCAATCCCACTGGCCAAAATTGTGTATAATTTCCACTATCCTAAATTCCTCCCTGTCTCTCAGCCCCACATTCAAGCAGTTACCAAATCTTGACCTTTATACTTTTCATATAGCTCTAAAGTTGAACCATTTCTCTTGATTTTACAATGGCCATCCTTGAGTTCAGGCAGCTACCACTTGAAACTGCCTCCAAATTGCTGTGTCTCCAGCTTCCATTTCCCACTTGTACATGCATATGCAGAAGCCTACATCCATTTACCCCTTGGAGTGCCAGATTTACCAAGTAAAATTACAAGACGTCCAGTTAAATTTGAATTTCAGGTAAACTATTTTTGGTATAAGTATGTCCCACATATTGCATTGGACAACATTGCAAGTATTGAAAATATTCATTCAATATTTGAAACATACTTATACTCAAAGATTATTTATTGTTTATCTGAAACTCACATTTAACTAATCTTGTATTTTATCTGGCAAACTTACCCACCTCTCAACCATTTGTGCTATTTAGAGTTACATATGTAGTTAAAATACAAATCCAAAAGTGTAGGAATAACAACACCAAATTCAAGATAGTGGTTTCTGTGGAGCATGAAGGGAAAATGTGCCATTTCCATATGGAAATTCCATCATAAGTGTATTTGTGTTAAGCATGTATATCTAATTTTTGTTTTGGGGGTTTTATTCCTTTTTTAAAGAGTATTTATGATTCATTTCTTAAGCTTAGTAGTGTATACACAGATTTTTTATATTACTATGCTTTTTGTGTGTGTCAAATATATAAAATACATTTTAAAAATCTTTAGCAGCCCTCTAGATGAAGTCCAAAGAACTGAACATGGTTTACAAACATCACCATGGTTTCACTGACTCTGTTTACCTCTCTAATCTTGGCACTTCCAGTTCTTTACACAACAGTCTGTTTGTCCTGAACAATTTTCCTCGAAAGATCATCCACTCTATTCCCTCTTTCAAGAACTTAGCCCCACCCTTCTTGCTCTTGCCCCCAAATCTTAAGTTAGTTATTAGTACTTCACTGGCACCTCATCTCTATCTGGCTTAGGTACTTCTATGTTCTTCCAGGGAAACCAGCACTCTTACCACCGCTTCCCATTTATTTTCACCAAGTGTAAATGCTGACTTATTTCTCTGTATCTCCCATTAGAATATAAACTCTAAAAATACAGTGACTGTTGAACTCATCCTAACATCTATGGCCCCCACCCAGTGCCTGGCACTAATGGATCATCAATAAATATTTTCTTTAGGAATGAATTAGTTAGTTAACATTCATGGCTGGTTTATTTAACATTCTTGAGGTGTGTTATAATTTTACTTTAATATGAACCCCATTTTATAATCAGTATCTAGATGTAAACATAAAGGTTGCCACCTCACAGTATGCGGGTTCGAAGTCATTACCTGGAATAAAGTTCTCTTCTGTCATTTATATTGCAAAGTTTGGTTTCAATAGCACCTGTCACCTAAACTAGGTTTTGCTTTTGTTGTTTAGAATAAACCCATAGCAAGTGTTCCTCGGGTTATACAAACCACACTTAGACTTACATATTAAGTTTCTGAAGAGTGCTTTGTGTATCTATAAATCCAAATTTGGTCAATATAGTAGGTATTATTACATTATACAATAGGTATTATGCATTGATACTTTCCACTTGCATTTATGGACTCTATTGAAAATTTCATTGTTACCTGTATTTTCTTCTCAGTCTGCTCTTTTCCCTTAAATTCCCTTCATTTCCCTTAAAGTCCATGTGCTACCTAAAGATTGTGATGTACTAACAGCTCCTAATCCCATGTGTAAACATCAATGCATTGCTACCTTACTAAAAGAATAAAACTTTCCTTTACTTCCTTGGATTTGCTTCCTCGAGCTTTCTCCTTCTTGTTCATCAGTTTTCTAGACACCATTATTAACTTTACAACACTTCCTTCAAATAGCAGAGGAACTTTACCTGATTTTAAGATGCTTCTTAGAATCCTTGCTCCTTAACATTCCCTCAGTCTCATTAACGGAAGAAAAGACAGATACTGGTGAAGAGTCTGGAACATGCTGAACAGGATAAAACAATATGTGAAACTGGTGTCATAAGTACAGTATCATAAGGATGCCATCTTTACTCCAACGGCACCCTGCTTATTTCCATTTCTCAAGCTTTCTAATTCCAGCACTCTAATTCCAGTTACTCAGGTAACTCCTATCCTCACATTCTACCTTTGTGGCTTCCAAAATAATATTACCTGGGTCATTTGGGGACAAAATCAAGAATAGAAAAAAATAAGAAAAATAAACTAAGCAATCATATAATTACTGAGGACCCCTGTTGCTAAAATTTAAACCTACTGTGGTTCCTTGACTGTTAGAAACGTTTGGCCCAGGGAATGCAAAGAGCTATTGTTTGCAGAATATTGGCTAAGAGTCAAGAGCATTCTTTAGTTGCACTTACTATGTTGGATTCACCACAGTCTGTGAGCTTGTCTTCAGGGTGACAAGTAAAGAAATTTAATTTTGTCAGCTCTCTGAGAGTGAGTCCATTTTCTAGGGATGGAATTGAGATCACCAAGGATAACAGACTAATGTATCAGAATTCTAATCTAAAATTAATCATTGAGTACACTAGAATTATCCATCAGCACACCCCCCTGTAGACAAACTGCATACAAAGCCAAATAAGCAGAAGGCTGCTTAGTGAGCATGGAATCAGAATAAGAGGGGTCAGGTATTTGATTCTAATTTTTCATGGCATTGCATTCTGAAAGCCTGATGTGCACACTTCCACAAGAATGAAATTCAGTCTGTGAGGCATATGGACACTCACAAGACCTAAGAAGAAATAATCCACTCCTCACCAGCATAACATGCTTTGATGGCCAGGGCCAACTTGTGCCTCTGTGACTCATTTTTCTTACTAACACTTCCATCCCCCAATCTCATATGCATCTACATGTTGCTTCTTTTTTCTTTAGATATATTAAAACATTCCATGAGACCTCAAACCATAAAACTCCTAGAAGAAAACATAGGCAGTAATCTCTTTGACATGGGCCTTAGCAACATATTTCTTGATATGGTTCCTAAGGCAAGGAAAACAGAAGCAAAATTAAACTATTGGGACTACACCAAAATAAAAAGCTTTTGTACAGCAAAAAGAAACTGCTAACAAAACAGAAGGCAACCTACTGAATTGGAGAAGGTATTTGCAAATGATATATTCAATGAGAGGTTAATGTCCAAAATATACAAAAAATTTATACAACTCAAAACCAAACCAAACCAAAACAAAGCAAAACAATTTGATTTTAAAAAAAGGAGCAGAGAACCTGATTAGACATGTTTTTAAAGAAGACATACAGATGGCCAAACAGGGATATGAAAAGATGCACAACATTACTAATCATCAGGAAAATGCAAATCAAAACCACAATGAGATGCCATCTTACACCTGTCAGGATAGCTAGTATCAAAAAGACAATAAATAACAAGTCTTTGGAGAGGATGTGAGGGAATCTATGTATACTATTGGTGGGAATATAAATTAGTGCAGCCACTGTGGAAAATAGGATGGAGGTGTCTCAAAATATTAAAAATGGAAATACCATACTATCCAGTAATTCCACTGCTGGGTGTTCAAAGAAAACAAAAACACTAATTTTAAAAGATATATGCACCTCTACATTTATTGTAGTATTATTATAATAGCTAAGATATAGAAGCAACCTGTGCCCATCAATAAATGAATGTATAAAAATGTGGTGCACACACACACACACACACACACACACACACACACATTGGAATATTACTCAGCCATATAAAAGAGTGAGGTCTTGCCATTTGCAATAACATGGATGGACCTAGAGGGTATTGTGCTAAGTGTAATATCTTAGAGAAAGACAAATACATTATGATTTCACTTACATGTGGAATCTAAAAAACAAAACAAATGAACAAACAAACAAAAAAAGCAGAAACAGACCCATAATTACAGAGAACACCCTGGTGGTTCCTAGAGGGGATGGAATAAGTAGGGGTATAGGAAAAATGGGTGAAAGGGAGTGGGAGATACAGGCTTTCAAGTATGGAATGACTAAATCGCCAGAAAGAAAGGAACAGCACAGAAAATATAGTAAATGATAGTGTAATAACATTGTACAGTTATAGATGGTAGCTACGCTTGGGGTGAGGAAAGCACAAGGTTTAGAGTTGTCAAATCGGGACACCTGGGTGGCTCATTTGGTTGAGCATCAGTGTTGATTTTGGTTCAGGTCATGATCCAATGGTTGTGGAATTGAGCCCTGTGTTGGGCTCTGTGCTGAGAGTGGAGCCTGCTTAAGATTCTGCCGTTCTCTCCTTCCACCCCTCTGCCCCTCTCCCCTAGTTGCATGCTTGCTCTCTCTCTCTCTAAAATAAAAAACAAGAGAGTTTTCAAATCACTGTGTTGTACACCTGAAACTAATATAACATTCTGTGTCAACTATACTTCAATAGAGAAACAAACACAAAAACAAACATTCCCTGTGATTATTGTCCAGTCCAATCCAGAAAGCCGTTATATTTCTATAGATGACTTTGCACATCTCTACTCATATGTATTATGTGATGATTCCATTTTTTTTACTTTAGATAATTATATTTAATTGTATCTTTTAATAAGGTATTTATTTTTATTGAAGTGTAGTTGAGACACAATGTTACCCTAGTTTCAGCATACAACATAGTGATTCAACAGGTCTATATATTATGCTGTGATCATTTCAAGTTTTAATTCAAGTAACTATTTATTCCCTTATTTTTATGTTTTGGGGAGGCTTTTCAATGTTGTGTCCATATACAGTTAACACATAAAATAAAAAGCAAAAATATTTTTAATATTTCATCTCAGGAAGTAGGAATTAGGAAAATTACTAACAAATGTGATGTACTAATTGAAATATTTGTTAAACTTTTTAAACAACCCTTTTACATGTACATGGGTACCTGTGTGCAAAACACACACACACACACACACACACAAAATACAGGACAATTATTCTTATTTCTCAAAGCTTTTCTAATTAGTTCTTAAATAACCATGAAAAATATAAAGAGGAAGAGGGGGGAGGGGGGAGGGGAAGTGGAAGGAAAGAAAGAAGAAACATATTCAGATTAATTTTAAACAAAACATATTAGGACATATGTACAGCTTCATTTTGATAAATCAATCTCTAATTTTTAAACATCCAAGTGCCCTTTCATAATGCAGGCATTTCCTATCATTCTCTTTCCTGAATTTTCAACAAGTCCTACATATATGCTTTTGTTCCTTTCAATGTTCTACTATTCATTATACAAAATTAATTCATTTTGAATTTTTAAAAAAATTTTTAATGTTTATTTTTGACAGAGAGAAAGAGACAGAGACAGAGACAGAGCATGAGTGGGGGAGGAGCAGAGAGAGGGAGACACAGAATCTGAAACAGGCTCCAGGCTCTGAGCTGTCCGCACAGAGCCTTATGCGGGGCTTGAACTCACAGACAACGAGGTCATGACCTGAGCCAAACCGACTCAGGACGCTCAACTGACTAAGCTACCCAGGTACCCCTTGAATTTTGAATATAATTTCAGTTTGTTTGATGCCATGGCTGTTCATCATACATGTTGTTTTGCTATACCTGTATTTTTTTCATATCCAAGATATGTTACTTCAGCATTTCTTTCTTTTTTCCCCAAGATCCTTTACTCACAGATCTTATCAAGCACATATGTTCTCTGAATGACCCCTTTGTAATTAAAACCTGTTGATTGGGTATATTTCATTCATACAATTATAATAATTTTTTATTGTTATTATAACACATTTGCTAATTAGTAATTAAGGCATTCCGTATACACGGTATACAGTATGTTAAAAAAATTAAAATATATACCTATTCTTCTCAAACTATTCCGAAACAGAAACAGGAAGAAAAATTCCTAATTCATTCTATGAGGCCAGCATTATCCTGATACTAAAACTGGATAAAGACTCCACTGAAAAACAGAACAACAGGCCAATATCTCTGATGAACATGGATGCAAAAATTCTCAATACAATACCAGCAAACCAAGTGCAAAAATACATTAAAAATTCATTCACCATGATCAAGTGGGATTTATTCTGGGGTTGCAAGGGTAGTTCAATATTCACAAATCAATCAATGTGATACACCACATTAATAAAAGAAAAGATAAGAACCATATGATCCTCTCAATATATGTAGAAAAAAGCATTTGGCAAAGTAGAATATCCATTCTTGATAAAAACCCTCTTTAATGGGAAAAACTGAGACCTCTTTCTCTATGGTCAAGAACAGGACAGAGAAGTCCACTCTCACCACTGTTATTTAACATAGTACTAGAAGCCTTAGCCTCAGCAATCAAACAACAAAAAGAAATAATGGGCATTCAAATCAGCATTGAAGAAATGAACTGTCACTATTTGCTGATGACATGATACTTCATGTAGAAAATCCAAGACTCCACAACAAAACAAAACAAAACAAAACAAAACAAAACAAAACAAAACAAAACTGCTAGAACTAATACACAGATTCCCTAAAGTCTCAAGATACAAAATCAACATACAGAAATCTGTTGCCTTTTATACACAAATAATGAAGCAGCAGAAAGAGAAATCAATCCCATTTATAATTGCATCAAAACCCATAAAATACCTAGGAAGAAACCCAACCAAACAGGTGAAAGACTTGTACTCTAAAAACTATAATACACTGATGAAAGAAATTGAAGATGACACAAAGAAATGGAAAAGCACTCCATGCTCATGGTTAGGAAGAACAAATATTGTTAAAATGTCTATACCATTCAAAGCAATCTACACATTTAATGCAATCCCTATCAAAATAACACCAGCATTCTTCACAGAGCTAGAACAAGCAATTCTAAAATTTGTATGGGATCCAGAAAAAGACTCCCAAATAGCCAAAGTAATGTTGAGAAAGAAGACCAAAGCTGGAGGCATCACAATTCTGGACCTGGGTCCAGAATCCCTGGTGGCTGGGAATCCCTTTAGGGTGGCTCTTTTGTCCTTAAACACTGTGTCTGACATTCTTAAATTTATATGTACACATATAAAAGTTAATCACTTTTTAATATACCAGTAATTAACAAGTGGAACTGGAAATTGAAAACATAACACCATTTCCTCAAAAAATTAAAAATAGAACTACCTTCTGACCCAGCAGTTACACTACTGGGTGTTTATCCAAAGGATACAAAAATGCTTATTTGAAGGGGCACATGGATCCCAGTGTTTATAACAGCACTATCAACAATAGCCAAATTACCAAAAGACTCCAAATGTCCACCAGCTGATGAATGGATAGAGAAGATAGGGTATATACATGATGAAATATTACTTGGCAATCAAAAAGAATGAAATCTTGCCATTTGCAACAATGTGGATGTAACTACAATGTATTATGCTAAGTGAAATAAGTCAGCCAGAGAAAGATAAATGTCATATGATTTCACTTACATGTGGAATTTAAGAAATAAGACAGATGAACACAGGGGAAGGGAAGGAAAAATAAAATAAAAAATAAGATAAAAAATAAGATTAAATACAGAGAACAAACTGAGGGTTGCTGAAAGGGTGTTGGGTGGGGGGATGGGTTAAATGGGTGATGGTCATTAAGGAGGGCACTTGTTGGGATGAGCACTGGGTGTTATATGTAAGTGATAAATCACTAAATTCTATTCCTGAAACCATTATTACACTATATGTTAACTAACTTGGATTTAAAAAAAAAAAAAAAGATTCTCTCTCCCTCTCTGCTCCTCCCCTATTCCCTTGTTCTTTAAATTAATTAATTAATTAATTAAATGAATAAATAAATAAATAAATAGAATTTAAAAGCAAGCAAGCAAGAAAAAGAAAGAAAGAAAGAAAGAAAGAAAGAAAGAAAGAAAGAAAGAAAGAAAGAAAGAAAGAAAGAAAAGAAAGAAAGAAGGAAAGAAAGAAGGAAAGAAAGAAAACACAACATCATTTATGGAAGCATACCCAAAAATGAAATACTTAGGTTGGGATTGTATTAAATCTATAGATCAAGTTGGGAGGAACTTCTATCTTAACAATATTTAGTCTTCCTAGCCTTTAACATGGAATCTCTCCTTTTATCTCATTGTTCTTTGATATCTTTCATCAGAGTTTTAGTTTTCCTTTTATAGATCTTGTACATATATTGTTAAATTTATACTTAAGTATACTTTGTTATTTGTCTTTTTAATGTATATATTCTCTCTCCCTTATTGATTTCAGATATCTTATTGGCAGGAATTATTTTTTGTATAACTTTTGTATCATCTTTATTTGAAACTACTAGTCTAGTGCTGTGACCACACAAATGTTTATGATGATGAAAATGCTAAACTTGGAATGATAACAATAAGTTTGGGATGATGATTAATTCAAGATGTTGGGGTTATGCCATACCTTATGTATCATATATATGCCACTACAACCCTCACAATCTGCAATATTATGCAATAAAAATAACAACATTGGGTTGAAGCAGACCACTCAAAACCTATGCAACCCTATGGCCAGAATGGTATCAAGAAAATAGTTGGTGCTTCACAAGAAACTTTGAACAACCCAGTCAGGCAGCCCAATGTGTTTGGAGGCTACTTTAGGGAATAATAAATATGCCAAAAAGCAATAGAGTAAAAATGCTGGTGTGAAGACAATGTAAATGAAGAATTGCTTTGATTTAACAAGATTGCTGTTTCTCCAAGATGGAGAAAAACCTCCTAACAGGGAAACCTTTGAAGGGCATACCAACGGCTTTAAAAATTACACTTATACTCAGTTGACCATTAGTATTGGAATTAGGGGTGGCAGTTTGTTATCCACTGAGTCAGAACTGGAATTTGTTGGATAAGGCGTTGTATTTTTTTTTTTTAACCAAATACTATGCAGGGTTGCAATAACCATACCACATTCCTCCTTCCTCCCGACACTGCCAAAATCTCCTTCTTCAAAAATCACCAGTTGGGAGTCACATGATTTAGGTTGTTAATGAATTGATTCTTGGTCAGGAGATGGAATTTCATTGTATAATTCAAGGGAACTCATGCCCAAAGCCTGATTATTAGGCTGAAGCTCTTTTAAAAAACAAAGTTTCATGTGTCACCTTAATGGAACTTGCACATATGCATCTTTCATACAGATTTGAGTTTTTTGCAAAATGGGTTTTCCCCTTCAGAAATTATAATTAACACCTACTGAATAATTATTTGCAAGGCACTGTTCTAAGTGTTTCACATGCATTCACTCCTTAATACTCATAATAACCATTGAGATATAAACTATTATAACCCTTATTTTATAAATAAGGAAATTGAAGCATAGAAAGGGATCAAATAACTTGCCTAAAGTGCATTATCGTGAGCCCATGCAGACTGGCTTCAGTGTTCCGGTTCATAATCAATAAACCACCCTACTTTTTGAGATGACGTCATGTGATATTACTGGATCTGGTCTAATACAAATATTGGTTACTTTGTAAGTCATATCAGAATCTTATTTATAATTCACTGAGTAGCGTCATCTAAAGTACTTCTAAAGGTCTTATTTATCAGAAGATGAGGGATCAGGGGCACTTGGGTGGCTCAGTAGGTTAAGCATCTGACTCTTGGTCTCAGCTCAGGTCATGATCTTACAGTTCACAAGATTGAGCCCCGAGTCAGGCTCTGTGCTGACAGCACGGAGCCTACTTGGGGTTCCCTCTTACCCTCTCTCCCCTTCCCCTGCTTGTGCTCTTTCTCTCTCTCAAAATAAATTAACTTAAAAAAAGAAAGAGGGATCAAGTTTTCATTTAATTTTTATATTTGAGATAGTTGTTTATTTTATTATTGTGGAACACATTGTTGAATCCTCCTTAAAGGGATTATTATAGAGAAAGAAAAATATCACATGATTTGAGTCATATATGGAAGAATTTAAGAAACAAAACAGATGAACATAGGGGAAGGAAAGGAAAAATAAGATAAAAACAAGGCAGGAGGCAAACCAGAGGAGACTTTGTTTGTTTCTTTGTTTATTCAAATTTTATTTTATTTTTTAAATTTACATTCAAATTAGTTAACATATAGTGCAATAATGATTTCAGAAATAGATTCCTTAGTGTCCCTTACCCATTTAGCCCATCCCCCCTCCCACAACCCCTCCAGTAACCCTCTGTTTGTTCTCCATATTTATGAGTCTCTTCTGTTTTGTCCCTCTCCCTGTGTTTATATTATTTTTGCTTCCCTTCCATTATGTTCATTTGTTTTGTCTCTTAAAGTCCTCATATGAGTGATGTCATATGATATTTGTCTTTCTCTGACTGACTAATTTCACTTAGCATAATACCCTCTAGTTCCATCCACGTAGTTGCAAATGGCAACATTTCATTCTTTTTTGATTGCCGAGTAATACTCCATTGTATATATATACCACTTCTTCTTTATCCATTTATCCATCGATGGACATTTGGGCTGTTTCCATACTCTGGCTACTATTGATAGTGCTGCTATAAACATGGGGGTGCATGTGTCCCTTCGAAACAGCACACCTGTATTCCGTGGATAAATGCCTAGTAGTGCAATTGCTGGGTTGTAGGGTAGTTCTATTTTTAGTTTTTTGAGGAACCTCCATACTGTTTTCCAGAGTGGCTGCACCAGCTTGCATTCCTACCAACAATGTGAAAGAGATCCTCTTTCTCAGCATCCTCACCAACATCTGCTGTTGCCTGAGTTGTTAATTAGCCAACTGATCTTTGACAAAAGAGCAAAGGCAATACAATGAAGCAAAGATTATCTTTCCAACAAATAGTACGGGAGCAACCCAACATCCACATGCAAAAAAGAAAAAAAAAATCTAGACACAGATCTTATACCCTTTACAAAAACTAACTGAAAATAAATCATAGACCTAAACATAAAACACAAAAATTACAAAACTCCTAGGAAATAACATATGGGAAAACCTAGATGATCCCGCATATGACAATGACTATTTAGTTGCTACACCAAAGGCAGAATCCATGAAATAAATTATTGATAAGCTGGACTTTACTAAAATTTAAAACTTTTGTTCTGTGAAAGACAATATCAATCAGAAGACAAACCACAGACTGAAAGAAAACATTTGCAAACAACACATTTGATAAGGGACTATTATCCAAAATATACAAAGAACTCTTAAAACTCAAACCAAGAATACAATCTAATTTAAAAATAGGCCAAGATCTCAACAGACATTTCACAAAGGAGATATACAGATGACAAATAAGAATACAAAAAGATGCTGCACATCATATGTTACCAGAAAATTGCAAAATAAAACAATGAGATACACTTACATATCTATTAGAATGGCCAAAATCCAGAACATTGACAACACCAAATGATGATAAAAATTTGGAGTAACAGGGATTTTCAATCATTGCTTGTGGGAATGTAAAACGGTGCAGTCACTTTGGAAAACAGTTTGACAGTGTCTTACAAAAAGAAACATACTCTGGGCGCCTGGGTGGTTTAGTCACTTAAGCCTCTGACTTCGGCTCAGGTTATGATCTCACAGTTTGTGAGTGCAAGCCCCGTGTCGAGCTCTGTGCTGACAGCCTGGACCCTGGAACCCACTTCCAGTTCTGTGTCTCCCTCTCTGTCTGCCCCTCCACTGCTCATGCTCTGTCTCTCTCTTAAAAATAAATAAACATTAAAAAAAATAATAAAAAGAAACATACTATGAAAGCCTGCAATCTCTGTCCTTGGTATTTATCCAAAGGAGTTGTAATCTTATGTTCACATAAAAACCTGTATGTGGATATTTACAGCAGTTTTATTAATAATCCCAAAACCTGTAAGCAACCATGATGTCCTTCAGTAGGTGACTGGATAAACTGTAGACATGCAGACAATGCAATATATTATTTAGTGTTAAAAAGAAATGAGCTATCAAGCCATGAAAAGACATGATAGAAACTTAAAATGCATATTACTAAGTAAAAGAAATCAATTGGAAAAGGATAAACTCTGTATAATTCAAACTATATGACATTCTGGAAAAGGCAAAAGCCATGGAGACGGTAAAAAGATCAGTGGTTGCCAGGAGTTAGGGGAAGGGACAGATGAATAGGTGAAGCACAGAGAATCTTCAGGGAAGCAAAGCTACTCTAGGATACTACCGTGAGTACACATCATTATACATTTGTTCAAGCCCAAAATACGTACAATAGCAGGAGTGAAACTTAAACTGTGAACTTTGGTTGATTTTGATGTGTCAGTGCAGATTCCTCAAATGTAAAAATGTGACATTCTGGTGAGGGATGTTGATAATGGGTGAGGCAATGCATAAGCGAGGGCAAGGGCTATGTGGAAATCTCTAGAACTTCAACTCAGTTTTGCTGTAAACCTAAAACCGCTCTAAAAAATAAAGTCTATTAAAAATATGTAGGCATATATGAACATAATTTTATGTAAATGCAATTGTAAAATACTTTCATCAGGTCATCTAAAAATTCCTTTTTACTTGACTCCTCCCATTTCTCAATAATAATAATAATAATAATAATAATAATAATAAATAACCTCTAGTGAGAACTCACTATGTGTTGGGCACTATCTATTTACTTTATGTACATTAACTGGTTTATTCATCCTAACAATTGTATGATGTCTATACTGGAATCATCTCCATTTTGTAGATAAAGAAACTTAGGAACTAAGAAGTTAAGTGAGTGACTTGTCTAAAGTAACATAGTCATTAAGTGGTGCATCTCATGTCTGAACCTGTAAAGTTTGACTCTAAACTGAAGCTCCTAACCATTATTTTATGACTGTTTATAGTTTTCTTTAGTTCTTTATTTTTCTCCAGGCTTCTGTAATTCTATCATACACACACACACACACACACACACACACACACACACACACAATTTTTTGGTCAATTTTATAAGTGTGGGATTATATGTACAATTATTTTCATCTTGCTTTTTTCATTCAGTAATACCTTAAAGAAAATTTTTAGTCAATTTAGTTTACTTCATTCTTTTTTGTTGTGATCATAGTATTCCATTCTCTGGATATCTCATCATTTAATTCATCATTCCCCATTTTTTATACATTTATTTTTATGTGCTGGTTGTTTTACTTACATGGGCTAGATTCCCAGGTTTGGAATTACAGGTTCAATAGCCGTACACACACACACACACACACACACACACACACACACACACACACATATATACATATATATACTTTTAATGGATGTTGTCAGATGGTTTTCCAAAAGACTGTCATCATATCATCAGTAATGTGTGGGGTACACTTTCCCACGCTCCAGAGAGATAAAATAGTGTAGTGGGAAGCAGGGTTCATACTGGGGTTAGCTGCTAAAGTGTGAGTCTTTCCTCTGCTATTTACTACCCGGATAAACAATGTCAATTTCTTCCAATTCTCTGCGGCTAGGTTGTCTTATTCTTAAGGATAATACTAATACTTTCATCATAGGGTTGTAGGATTACATGAGCCAATTCATACAAATTATATAGAGTAGGGCCTAAATAAAATAAGTAGTCAATATCCACAGCAGTTATCTCTTGTCAGTTTTTAAAAAAAAATTTTTTTAATGTTTGTTTATTTTTGAGACAGAGAGAGACAGAGCATGAGCGGAGGAGGGGTAGAGACAGAGGGAGACACAGAATGCTAAGCAAGCTCCAGGCTCTGAGCTGTCAGCACAGAGCCCCATGCGGAGCTTGAACCCACGTACTGTGAGATCATGACCTGAGACAATGTCAGACACTTAATCTACTGAGTCACCCAGGCACCCCAGGGTTTCTTTGGTCATACCAAAATCTTTTATTTTTTATAGAATCAAACATGGTTTTTGTTTCTGAGTTTCAAGGTTATCAGTGGCGAGCTCTCTAACTCCAAGCCTGTCCTTGAAGTTTCCTAGATTATTCTCCAGCAAAATTTACTAAGTGATCCACCGTTTTACCATGGATCTAATTTTTTTTTCTCACTTCTGCTCACTGTTTCTTTTACTCCTATTCTAGTACCATATCTATGAAATCATGAAAGCAGTTAATTGAAAGAACTAGAATTAATAGGGTACAAGCAGAAGCAACATTATTCTCATTTCTGTACATTTATTTTTTTATTTTTATTTTATGGTATTTTTATTTAATTTATTTTTTTAATCTACGTCCAATTTAGTTAGCATATAGTGCAACAATGATTTCAGGAGTAGATTCCTTAATGCCCTTACCCATTTAGCCCATCCCACCTCCCACAACCCCTCCAGCAACCCTCTGTTTGTTCTCTATATTTAAGAGTCTCTTCTGTTTTGCCCCCCTCCCTGTGTTTATATTATTTTTGCTTCCCTTCCCTTATGTTCATCTGTTTTGTCTCTTAAAGTCCTCATATGAGTGAAGTCATATGATATTTGTCTTTCTCTGACTGACTAATTCCGCTTAGCATAATACCCTCTAGTTCCATTCACGTAGTTGCATCATCTCTGTACCTTTAAACCCATTATGTCAAATGGTTTTTCTGCCTCTCACCTCCATGTTCATGAAATCTCAGCCAGATGCAATAGAGCCAGATTATTTTGTCATTTTCATTCAAATATTGATAAATAACCTTGCTTATCCCAAGCTTATGCCTAACTCAAGCTTGGAACTGAGAAGGTAGAGAGGCAGCATGGTTGGTCTTTACCATTGTTCCTCTGGGTCCTGCACTTGTTTCCCTTTCACTTGCTACTTCCCATTGTAGAAGTATTGCAATCCTGCCATAGATGGGCAAAGGTAATTATCTCTCAGAGCATGATGTGGTCCTCACAGAAAAAACTATAATAAGAAAACTACCCAAGAAATCTATCTGGAGGGATGAGAGAGAGTCTATGTGCCAGGTGTATCACCAGAAACCATTAGACTCAGAAGTTACAAGTTACAAGTCTGTATCAGGGACCTATAAGGGATAATCCTTAATGATGTGTGTTAGAGGTGGTCATGAAAGGTCCCCACAAGAGAGTTAGCATTTGGACGACTACCAAGACTAAGTACATTTGACAGCTAAGAGAGAACTAAAGATGGCATCAGTTCTCTTTCACTTCATGTTTATCCTCTTTGACCAGATTGATCTCACTCTCTTTAGCTCCCAGGCTAAAGTTGGGTGGATGCCATGGTGTGCCACTCAGATCTCCCTACAGAACACACTCATTCTCCCAGCTGCTTTGAATGTTGGTGACCAATGAGTCACTACTGAATCTCCCTCAAGGAATTGCCCACAGCTGAAGAGAGTCACCTCACCCAACAATGTACCCCCTCCCTGGGGACAGTCTATATCTAGCCACTAGTACGTGAGGGGGCAAGTCCATCCATCTTGCCTCAAGGCAGGACAACGTTGAAGGGCTATTCCAGGTGCTGAGTGCCCAATAGTTACTACTGGAGCCTCTGTTGCAATGGCACAGCCGTTCAACTTTTCCTTCTGCACAGTTTTCTCTTACATCACAGCTGTTGCTACCTGGAATCTTCGCTACCCCTCCCCCCACCCCAACACATAAATCTTAGAGTTGCAGAAACCGTTTCTAGGGGAAACTGGTATACCATGGTCCCTTGAATGAACTGTATTTTCCTTTGTCAGCTTTGAGTTTTAAGTCTGGTTGTAATGGTAGCTGCAATATGATAGTACTGCAGGTGGACGAAGGCAATTCTATCCTTCCCTGCATGGGCTGGTGGTTATCTGCCAGTCCCTCATGAGGCTTTGCTGCCTCTATGTGCCCTTATCTCCCCATACTCTCCCAGCCACAGGAAGGTCATGAGGACCAGGCACTCCCACTCCTACTAGGGCACTGATGTTGATTCCTGCCTGCTTCAAGCTTCCTATAGGCCCTATGTCATCATTTGGCAAGGAAGAAGCATAAGGATGGAAATTACGTGTAGAGGTCAAGAAACCTCATTCAGGGCAGCAGATTTCCAACATCCTACTCTTTTATTTATCTATTTATTTATTTATTTATTCACTTATTTATTTAAAAAATTAAAAAAAAATTTTTTTAACGTTTATTTATTTTTGAGACAGAGAGAGACAGAGCATGAACAGGGGAGGGGCAGAGAGAGGGGGAGACACAGAATCCGAAACAGGCTCCAGGCTCTGAGCTGTCAGCACAGAGCCCGACGCGGGGCTCGAACTCACAGACCGTGAGATCATGACCTGAGCCGAAGTTGGACGCTTAACCGACCAAGCCACCCAGGCGCCCCTAAAAAATTTTTTTTAATATTTATTTATTTTTGAAAGAGACAGAGAGACAGAGTGTGAGCAGGGGAAGGGCAGAAAGAGGGAGACACAAAATCTGAACCAGGCTCCGTGCTCCGAGCAGTCAGCACAGAGCCTGACATGAGGTTTGAACTCAAAAACTGTGAGGAGAGGCGTCTGGGTGGCTCAGTCAGTTAGGCATCTGACTTGGGCTCAGGTCATGATCTCACAGCTTGTGGGTTTGAGCCCCACGTCGGGCTCTGTGCTGACAGCTCAGAGTCTGGACCCTGCTTCAGATTCTGTGTCTCTCTCTCTCTCTCTGCCCCTCCCCCACTCACACTCTGTCTCTCTCTCTCTCTCTCTCTCTCTCTCTCTCTCTCTTTCTCTCTCAAAAACTAAATAAACATTAAAAATTAAAAAAAAACAAAAACAAAAAACAAAAAAACTGTGAGGAGATCATGACCTGAGCCGAAGTCAGACATTTAACTGACTGAGCCACCCAGGCGCCTCTCCAAGATCTTACTGTTTTGTTTTATTTTATTTTATTTTATTTTATTTTATTTTATTTTATTACTTTATTTTATTTTCTTAAAGTAAACTCTATTACCAACGTGGAGCTTGAACTCACAACCCCAAAATCAAGAGCTGCATGCTCTATTTACTGATTGGGTCTGCCAGGTGCCCCTATTCTTTTAATTTTTAAAATCCTTTTAATACAAATAATCAAAAATTTCCAGATTTCAGATATTTTAATGAAATTGTATCTTTTAATTCGATTATCAAAATTTCTTATAGAAGTTCACTGAAATTCAAAAGAGAAGGGCAAAAGATATATGGGAGGAGGGGAGGTGAAATAAGTATTTGGAAACTAATTTTTTTTTTAAACATGCATGTACTTATTATTGTAGTTTTTGTTTTGTCATTGTTAAACTGCTGTTCTAGCATGTTAAGATTTCTAGGACCTCTCCCTAAGGATCTGTGGCGAAATTAGAAGCCAAATATGAAACTGATAATAACTTATAAACATAGGGCAAAGTATAGTGCTCTGTATATAGTAGGTACTCAATAAATATTTTTGTCTTGATTTGGTTTTAAAAATCAGAGTGAATCAACACATGAGATTTCTTCACAACACTTTTACTGGACTTGTTAGCATTTTTTCTACCTCTTTGGGAGTACATTTTTTGGCAAACAGATTATGCATGATTATAATAGATAACATTTATTGAGCATTTACTGTGTGCCAGTTACTGTTCTAGAAACTTTACTTGTGGGGTGTCTGGGTGGCTCAGTCAGTTGAGCATCCAACTCTTGATTTTGGCTCAGGTCATGATCCCGGGTCATAGGCTCAAGTCCCGTGTGATGCTCAGCTCTGAGCGCGGAGCCTGCTTAAGATTCTCTCTCTCTCTCTCTCTCTCTCTCTCTCTCTCTCTCTCTCTCTTTCCACCTCCTCCACTTGCACTTTCTCTCTCTCTCTCAAATAAAATAAATAAACAAAAATTAAAAAAGAAAAATGTTACTGCATTAATTCACTTAATATCCTCCAAAACTAGACGAAGAAGCAGAGTGTTCCATGTCACATATTCCAGTTGTTAAAAATGCATACATTTTGCAATTTTAAATAAGTTTTCATTTTCTTTATACTTTTTACTCAGTGCCAACAAAAGTAATCCCTGTATTTGGCCTTTAAAAATGCAAGGCATCCTAGTGAACAACCATAAGTGAAAGGAATTTATAGAGGTAAAGAAAAGGAAATTGTTCTTTCTGAGGCTGCAGAGTGTAGACAGAATTCTGAACAGTGAATCTAGTTTAAGCTGCTTATAAAGGCATCAACTTGAGAACATCTCAAGAATACCTGTCTTTGCCTAATATATAGACACAATAGAGAATTTATACTTATAATCATCCTGTTCACTTTTCTGTTACTTTAAAAATACCCTTTTGATATTAGCAGGAAAATAAGTTATTTAATATACATAAGCTTCAAAGATTATATGAAATGCATATGAAATGCATCCTTTATTCTCTAAAGAGCTTTGCTTGTTGTATTGCCTGTTTCACTTGTTAACTGGTTGTCTCCAGTAATAGTACTCAGATGAACACCTCTGATTTCTAAAGGTATAAAAATTGATCAGCTTGGTCTTTTAGACAGAAGGGCCTTAGAATTTATTCTTTTCCTTTTGTCCATAAAGGTGAAGCAAATCTATTGCTTTGATGAGTTCTTTATTTTAAATCGATATGTAAGAGTGTTTGTTATAGCACCTCTTGTGTCAAGATAAGTAATAATAGTGTTTGTAAGATATATTTGATGTTATTCCCAACATCACAGAACTCTCACGGAGTAGAACTAGAATTTTAATTCAAGCATGTTAATTCCAGACCTCCAGTAACTGGATTTTATACATCCAGCCTCCTTAGGGCAAGATTCCTATCACCCCCCACAAACAGCCATACAATGAGTGCAATTATTATAAACTGAAATTATCTCTCTGCATCCTATGAGCATCTCCAAAACTTAGCTACTCTGACTTCTGTGCTCATATGGTATCCTCTATTGTGATACTTAACCTGACAAAATGAAATTATGTGTTTCTCCCACTAGTGTGTATATGAATACTTGCATGGAAAGAACCTGGTTCTATTCATCTTCACCTTCTACTTTGAGTGTCTAAGTCATGACTTATGCTTAATAAATTTGTCTGAATCAATACACAAGTAAAAAGTAGTCTGCCTTTTATGTAACTGGAATGCAGTAGTTTTTCTATGTTTATTTATTCAATAAATAGTTATAGCATACCTAGTATCTACCAGACACTGTACTAGCTGCTGATATATGTGAGTAAACAAGATAAAAAGTATTGTCCCAAGGATTTTAATTCTAGTGAGGAGAAAGATAATATCTAATAAACATAATAAATAAGGAATTTATGTAGTCTGCTAGAAGCCAACAAATGCTATGGTAAATTTAGGGCAAAATAAGGGAGATCAGAGTTGGGGGAGAAAATGGTTGGGATTTTAAATAGTATAGTCAGGGGCACCTGGGTGGCTCAGTAGATTAAGCGTGTGGCTTTGGCTCAGGTCATGATCTCACGGTTCATGGGTTCAAGCCCTGCATCAGGCTCTGTGCTGACAGCTCAGAGCCTGGAGCCTGCTTTGGATTCTGTCTTCCTCTCTGTCTGCTCTTCCCCCAATCATGCTCTGTCTTTCAAAATAAATAAACATTAAAAAAATTTTTAAACACTAAATAAATAGTGTGGTCAGGGTAATCTTACTGAGGATAAGGTGGCATTTGAGCAAAGACCTGAAGATGGTAAAGTTATCATCCATGGACTATTTGGAGGAAGGGTCCTTTAGGTACACCGAATGAGGGAACAGTTGGTGCAGAGGCCCTAAGGCAGGAGCATGTCTGGCTTGTTCAAAGAACAACAAGAAGACCACTGTGAATGGAGGGCAGAAGAGTAGGAGATGAGAGCAATTTAAGGTCTTGTAGGACAATTTAAGAACTTTGGCTTTTACCCTGAGTGTTAAGAGTAAAAGTATTAAGGAGGAAGGACGTGTTTTGGCTTATATATTGAAATGATCACTCAGGCTGCTGTGTTGTATGGAGTGTAAGCTGGAAAAGGGAGGCCAAGACAGTAATCCATCAGAGACACAGTGGTGAAAGCCAGTGAAAATACTTGTGTCTTTAATGGTTAAAATGGAAGGATCGTTCATAATATCAGTTGGGTGATGACATAACAAGTAAGAATGTCTTTTAAAAATGACTTTCTGTGTTAAGAAACATGTTAAGATTATTTGTTTGGTCTTTGAGGTTGGGGACTATGTGTATTCTGCTTATCACTGTATCTATATGTACCCAGCATCTTGCACAGTACTTGGCACATAGTTTGAATTCAATAAATAATGTTCATTGAATGACTGGATGGTGATATTATCAACCCTAATAGTTGTGACTCAATCTTTTGCTTAAGTTTCTGTTAATAAGTGAACATTTAGCACAAATAAATGGACTTAGAATTTCTGTTTATGGTATCTCAGGGAATATATCTTGTCATGAAAAATTTTCTGCAAAGGTTAAAGGAATTTTTTAATAAATAACCATGGATTTATAAATGAAGGAACATGACTTTCTGCCCATTTAGAATAAACACTACGGTATGAGGAATTCAACAGTGCTCCAATGTTATTGCATAAAATTACCCAATGGTCTTTCAGGTTGAATAATTTGTTTTGTTGATGATTAGATAAAAGTCATGTAGAAGACAAAGTATATGAGTGATAACTTGATGACAGAAGACCTAAGAGCAACAGCAAATATTATGCTTATCTTTTCTCCTCCTTTTTCTTGAACTACAACCATTGGAAGAACAGTTTAATCTGCTAGCTTACTTTTTTCCTATTCTCCCATTTTCCACTGCTTCTTAACAACTCTCCCTATATTTTCACATTAATTTCTTTCTATGGTCAGATTTGTACTTCAGAAAAATCACTCGTACAGACAACCAAAGATCTATGGATATATCTACAGCTGTCTTATAATCAGCTCTTTATAATTCACTTGGGAACAAAGTTCCCTTATAAAGAAGTTAGTTTTATTTAAAACAAGTAAAAAACACAGTAAATAGTGTGGCAATACTGGTGTGCTTCCACTATTTACTTTTTAGACTTTTTGTGGACAAAGACTACGTGCTGGTATTCCCTTGATTGCCTAGTGTTTATTCTGTCATTTAATAAAAGTTTACTGAACATTTTTTTATGCCAGAAACAGATGTAGGTGCTGGTGATACTAAGACAAAATATTGCTCCCTTCCTTCCAGGAATATATAATTTAGCAAAAGACATTTAGACAAGAAATTTCAATTAAAAACACTAAGAACTGTTATGGAACCCACGTCTGTGGGAAGTAATTAACTCTAGGGATAGCAGCTTCAGATAAATTTTGCCAGAAGAGGAAAAGCTTGACCTGAGATATATATGAGTTAGTTCACCTGGTGAAGAAGGGGGAAGAAAATCCCAGGATAACAATATAGACCCATAATCATGAAAGGACATTGGCATATTCAAATAGGTATAGCTTGGTGTGGCTGGAGAAGAGTAGGGATGTGTTGGTTTGCAACCTTCTAAGAAACTTCTCTGTTGTAATCTGAAACTGGACCCTATATTCAGAGGACAGGGAGAGACCAGAAGAAAGAGGCAGGCCACTAGAGGTTGGTAGTGGCAATTTTAATAAGCAGAGAGAACTTACATATGAGGCTTGTCTCGGGAGGCGACAAGACAAATAGATCCCTGTACCCACCCACCAAATCTTTAAAAGTTTATAGAGGCCTTAACTGGGTTTAGTCACATATACTGTGTAGGTGTTCTCAACACCACATCTCTAGCTCAAGGCTGTGTTCTTGGAGCAGGCTCTGGGAGTGGGAAGGAGAAGCAGAACCCACATTCCAAGAACAGGGCAAGGAGTAGGGAGCCTGCAAGTGCTGGGATCCAACTCACAACTCAACTGGCAGTCATGTCTTTTCAATGACATTCCCCAACAAGATGGGCAAGATAACCAAGGTTCTGGGACACCAGATAAAGGAATTTAAACTTTTTCTAGGCAGGAAAGACCATGAAGTTTTGTGCCTTAACTTTTAATGTTCTTTCTGGTTGAATGGAAGCATTACAAATAGTCCAGGTGACAGGTAAAAGACGTAAGACAAGACAAAGCATTGTGATTGCACATAATTGGCATTGAATAGTTGTTTATTGAATGAATAAATTAATGAAGAATGAATATAGGTTAATGTTGGTAGTTGCCAAACATGCATATATAGCTCTAGGGATAAAGTCATTTTTTTTTTAAGTTTATTTATTTATTTATTTATTTATTTATTTATTTAGAGAGCATGGGCAGGGGAGGAGCAGAGAGAGAGTGAGAGCGAGAGCGAGAGCGAGAGAGAGAGAGAGAGAGAGAGAGAGGGAGAAGGAGAGACAGAGAATCCCAGGTAGGCTCCCTGCCATCAGCGTGTAGCCCAATAAGGGTCTTGATCTCACAAACTGTGAGATCATGACCAAAGCAAAAATCGAGAGTCAAACTCTTAACTGACTGAGTCACCCAGGCGCCCCACAAAGTCCTTTCTTAGGAGGAGGGACTCGAGAGTGCTGACATGGTCAAAACTGTACTTTAGAAAAATGATTCTGCCCATAATGTGCAATGTCAACTGAAAAGGGAACAGAGTGAAGTACACAGTAGAACCTGATCAAGAATGCTGCAATGGGCACAAAAAACATTTAAAACACAAAAACATTTAAAAGATGCATTGATTATGAAAAGATTAAGGGAATTAGGGTTGTTGCTAGAGAAGGATGAAGAGATTCAGGATTTTTTTTTTTTTTTAAACAGGAGGAGTTTGAGCATGGTTGCACCCTGAGGGTAAGGAGTTGGCTGGAAGAATATAATAAAATGTAGGAGAAGAAGGTAAGGATAGGATCTGGAGTCTTAGAATCTTCATCCACTGACTCTATGACTGGAGCTAGTTATATAACCTCTTTGAACTTCAGTTTACTCATTTATAAAATTGAGGTAATTTCCACCCTCTGAAACTGTTCTGAGGATTAGAAATTATAGCTGGTCCTTGAACATGTGTTTGAACTGCATGGGTCCACGTACATGTGGCTTTCTTTTTTTAAGTTTACTTATTTTTGAGAGGGAGAGAGAGTATGCATAGGGAAGGGGCAGAAAGAAAGGGAGAGAGAGAGAGAATCCCAAGCAGGCTCTCCAATGCCAGCATAGAGCCCCATGTGGTGCCCTAACTCACCAACCTAAGCCAATCATGACCTGAGCCAAAGTGGTTCGCTTAACCAACGGAGACACCCAGGTGCCCCTATATGTGGTTTTTGTAATGTGCCCCTATATGTGGTTTTGTAATGTAAATGCATCTTCTTTTCTACGATTTTCTTGATAACATTTTCTTTTCTCTAGCTTACTTTATTGTAGGAATACAATATATAGTCCATATAATGTACAAAATACGTGTTAATCGACTTTATCTTATCAGCAAGGCTTCTAGTCAACAGTAGGCTATTAGTAGTTCAGTTTTGGGGGAGTCAAAAGTTATATGCAGATTTCTGACAGCATGGAGTGGGGAGTATCAGCCACCCTAAAATTTGCATTGCTCAAAGTTCAACTGTAATTATGCAGAGCCCTTAGAATAAGCAAGGCATTCAACAAAAGGTAGTTATTATAACTATTATTATTATAAGAGTGTGATCTTCAGATAAGACAAGTACAATAAAGGGGTGATAAAAGCGGGGGCACAGAAAGGAAATTTAAGTGAGCTCACACTTAACTTTTCTGTGAAGGTATGAAGAAGAGAAGAAGGAAGAGAGTCCTGGGGTAGGGGTTTGAAAAAGAGTGGTGAAAGCCTACTGTAGCTGTAGTGGCCATTCAGAAAATAAACTAACCAATTGTGGACATCCCAGGGATTTGTGATTGGTTTAAAGGATCAGAGGAAAGAATCTTAAAATACTACATTCCTTTTTGCATTAAAAAAAAATAGTGGAAGAGTTGGAGTTCCTCTACTACTTTCTTGACTTCTTTTCTCTTAAAGAAAAATTATTTTTAATGTTTTTATTTTTGAGGGAGAAAGAGAGAGAGAGAGAGAGAGAGAGAGAGAAAGATGGAGATTGAGTGGGGGAGAGGCAGAGAGAGGGAGACACAGAATCTGAAGTAGGCTCCAGCCTACTGAGCTGTCAGCACAGAGCCTGACACGGGGCTCAAACCCACAAACTGTTAGATCATGACCTGAGCTGAAGTCGGATGCTTAACAAACTGAGCCACAGAGATGCCCCTTGATCTGTCTTCTTTTACACTAGAATTATTTTATACTTTTTCTTAAATATTTTAAAAACTGCAGAGAAGCTCATTTTAAATTGCTAACCGAACACAGTTACAGCAGAAATGGGAAAGGGGCCATAGGAAGAGTACATCTTAAGAGGCATATGGAAAAAAAGAGTTTTCCCTTTTTAAATATTTCTTACTTGGTTTCCTGCTCTTACACTTCTCTGACCTTTTGTCATGCCAATAGCAGGCATTAGGAATCTAAACATGGCTGATTACGTGGTGTTTTCCAAATGCGTTTGGCCACAGAACCGTTTGTTTTGTACAGATATTCCTAGAGGCACAGTTCTCCATTTTATCCATTACCAATCCATTTTGTTTGTTGGAAAGACTAACTTCAGAGCAGTCTTTTAGTTCCAAGCGCCATGGTTCTCAGCTGGGGTTGGTGAAATAACGTGGGGGTGTGCCACTGGCCACCAGGAAGGTTAACTGCTCTGCGGTAAGCCAGACATTCCTGAAACATGGAGAATTTAAATGTTTTCCCTTTCTCTCTTCCTTTAAAATGTTTTCTCTGTGATATAAAATTGTCAGCAAGAAAGTCAAGAGCTTTTCAATTGTGTCACCAGTTGAATAAGACTTCTGCATGTCTGGATAGTTCAAGTCACCTTATCTTATGTCTTATATTTTATCTCTGTGATGGCTTATGAGCTGTGCAAAAAGACCTCGCCCACTTTCTCTGTCGGACCACATGGCCTAAGAATAGTATTCTTTTGCAAAGATATTGAAATATTAAAAATATAAAAAAGTGGCTTTCTGACCTATGTGCTATTCACTCAGTCTATTTGCCCTTACCCTATCTCTGCCCTGCCGTGAGCTTCTAAGGACTTTTTTTTTTTTTTTTGAGAACTGTCAAGTATTAATATTTTCCTCATTTTACAGAGGAGGAAACTGAGGAGAAATCTAATGATTTCTGTGTTTTTTTTTTCTTCTTATCCCAATGAAGTTCTGTTCTATTCTCAGATTAGATATTCACTGTATATGTTAGCATGAGCATGTCGCTTCTGTTTTCTGCATCTCATCATTCAAACAAAGCAACTGTGTTAGAAACTCACTGTCCAATGTCTCTCTTGATATTACATTTAGTAATCCCATCAACAGTATTAAATCTTTCATTCTCAAGATACGTCACTTTCAGTTATGTCATGTCAAAACCAGATTGCTTCTTTTTGATGTTATTTTTAAAAGTTGTTCTCACCAGCAAGTGAAAGTGGGTGTCACCTGGAGGGCTTTGGCCGGCTGCAGTGATCTACAAACCCACAAATTAAGGACTTGTGCACTGTTCCTCAGGATTTCTCCCCATGCCCTAAATTCCCTTCTAATAATTTCATTGGCAAAAGCCTAAGGAAGAGCAAAACTTTTCTTCCTTTGAGGTAAAACAAAATAGATCTAATCATTTCCCATATGTAAACTGACAATAATAACGTAGTATGTGAACATCCCTCCAGGGTCCTTACTGTGCTGTTTTTGCTATTCAGTCACAGTATTTTATTTACAGCCTGCCTTTAATGAGAGTAGTTGAGGTCTCTGTGTATATATGCAAGAAGCACAGTGACATTTTCATAGTTTTTACAAAGTATATATATAAAAGTAATAATGAACTTTGTGTTACATAAAACGATTAAAGAGTGAAAACATATAAACAATGAGAAGTCTCCCATTTCCTCTAAAATATATGCCCATGCTGAATCTCAGTCTCAGGAGGAATTAATAGTATTTCAGTAGGTATGTTGATGCTATTTTGCTGTTTACAAGCTAATTTACATGAAAAATTAGCATACACCCCAAACTATGTAGCATTTACTATAAAGCGGCTACCTTTTATATTTATTTAAAAACTTTTTTGCTAAATAACTTGCTTAACTACAATTTCAAACTTAGGACTTTTGGTATTATTATTGTTGAAAAGGTAAAATATGCCCATGGCATAAAACTTGAACACCAAAGCAAATAAAACATAAAGAACGTTCTCTTTCTACTACAGATCCATGGTCTCTACTACCAGAACGATTTTTATACACATTAAATCATATATATCTGTCTAAAAATAATGCAGCACGTTATATACTCTTTTGACAAAAGTGGAAGCATAACATATACTTTGCTTTGCTGTCTCAGAAATTAGAGATCACATCATACCGCCTCATCTCATCTCCTCCTGCTTCTCTGCCAAACTGTACCTATCACAGAACTATGCCATAACTGACTGACCAGTCTCCTATGGTTGGAAGCTAAGCTGTTTTCTATTCTTTTGATATTAAAAATGGCAAAAAACAGGTATATAGAACGTCCTGGCTCATCTTCACACACATGTAGGAATACATATGAAAGATAAATTCCTACAATTCATGAGTCATAAGAATCCCTGATACAGAATACTAAGCGATCATCAAAGAAAGTCTCCTCAATTTATTTATTAAACAATTTTTTAATTTTATTTTTTTAATGTTTAAAAAAATTTTTTTTAACGTTTACTTATTTTTGAGAGAGAGAGACAGAGCTTGAGTAGGAGAGGGGCAGAGAGAGGGAGACACAGAATCCAAAGCGGGCTCCAGGCTCTGAGCTGTCAGCACAGTGCCAGACGCGGGGCTCCAACTTGTGGGGCTCGAACCTGAAAGATCATGACTTGAACCAAAGTTGGACGCTTAACTGACTGAGCCGCTCCAGGCACCCCCAATCTCCTCAGTTTATAAGAGTAAAAGAAGGCATAACATAGAACATTTATATTGGTGCTATCTTTTAAAGAATCTTTTCTTACAGTAACACTAAAAAAAAAAATCCATATTTATACAATTCAGGTTTTGCTCATAAATATTAGGAGGTAAACTAATGAGGACTATTTAGAACCTCCCGGTCCCTAAGCATATCACATAAAAACATACCCATGTATAGTTACATATACCTCTTGAGTTGACATGCTATATTTTAAATAGAAAATATTAATTAAATAGATATTAATATCTATTAGTGTTTTGGAGTCCATCCATTTTTTTTTCTCCCAGGCATACACATTTTGGTAGGCCTCTAAAAGTTTTCAGACCCTCTCACACTGCTCCTCTAGTGTTTAATGGCTGAGTGTCCCTGAAGCTAATTTTAAAAGCAAATTGCCTTGGTCTTTCCAGTAAAATTTTAAGAACTGTTTATTCTGTAATCTCTTCTTTCTTGATGGCTTAATAAAGTTTTCAGATCTTTAGCTAATATTTTGTGGGAACAGAAATATTCCAAAATTCCCCAATCCTAGAAAACAGTCACAATAGTAAGTAGGTCAAATCTGTATTGTTTAGGGAACAAGGAGATTTTTGTTGTTTCTTTTAAATAAGTGATCCTTGAGAGTAGGACTCTGGGTGCAGGTGAGTAGTAAATCGCCACAGGGGATTGCTTCCTTTTTCCTACCAGGATGTGGCTGTCAATTGTGCAACAGTGAAGTCATTTTCTGTAAGGATTTCAGGCTCCAATAAGTTTTTTGAAGCCACACACTCTTTTTCATCAGGGAGAGTTTCTCCGGGTCTTGAAAAGAAGAAAATGATGCTCGAAAAAAACTCAAATTCGGCTTTTAAGCTTTTAATTTTAAGCTCAAATTAAGCTGCCAAAGTTCTGATTAGAGATCCTCACTACAGCAGCTTTGCCCTTAAGAAAAATATGACCCTCACTCATGTTTCCATCATTGCAAGTACTGGGTCATTACGAAGTTCAGTGTACTTTAAAAGGCAGGCTGCCGAAGTTAATGAGAATCCAAGCGGCAGATATGGCAGATTGCGCGGCGGTTTTCGTTGGAATCTCCATTTGGTTGCTAGCGTCAGGTCAGATCGCCCTAGGGCAAAGGGGGTTGGGGATGGGGTCAGGGACACTGGCTACACAGTAAGGGGAAGCTATTTGTGTGGCCTGTTTACAGGTTACTCGGTTTCAAACTGAGCCAGCCTTTCTCCCGGTCTCCGGCGAACCTCTGCCCTGAGGTCACACAGACGCCTCAGTGGCTCTCTGGAGCCAGTATGGCAGCCTCCCGCAGGGCCGGACTCAGGAATTTCGCCCGCAGGGACTAACACCACGTGGACACACTGACTCCCGCTTCACTCCACTTTCAGCACGGGGAAGGGCGGTCCCAACGACGCTCCAGGCAACGCCTCCGCTTCCGGCCAATGAGGAACAGGGGTCGCGTCGGGGCCTTAGCTCATTGGGTCTCTCTGGTTCCGCCTGCGGTGAACGCAAAGCTCCCGGCCGGCTACTAAAGTGTCAGGCACTGAATCGGGGAGCCCGGTTTTTGTGCGCTCGCGGTGGTTCACCCGCCGTTTCTTTGGCTCTCGTTCGTCTAGTCTTGTGTCTCTTTCAGGCCCGTCGTACCAGTTGTCTAGTTTTATCTTCCTCGCCTTCTTTCTCTTTCCCTCCCGCGCAGCTCAGGATGCAGGAAAAAGACGCCTCCCTGTACGGTTTCCAGCCTCGCTTCCAACATTTCGCCACGCAGGCCATCCATGTGGGCCAGGAACCCGAGCAATGGACCTCCCATGCTGTGGTGCCCCCCATTTCACTGTCCACCACGTTCAAGCAAGAGGCTCCCGGCCATCACTCGGTGAGCTGGGTCTGGCTGGGGAGGTGGGTGGATGGGGTCAAGGGTTGGGCGGGAAATGAGAGATGGCTTATACATAAAAAGGCATGTAAATAATTTATAAGATGGCTTATACAAATTAAAAAAAATATTGTGTGTAGCCACTTTGCATCCCCAAAAGATGTTTACTACACCTGTAATCTTCCTTGCATTAAATCTTTGTATTTGATGGTCAAGTGATCACATTTCTTTTGATAAAGCAGGACTGGAAGGAACAGTATGTCCAACTTGCCATGTAGATTTAAACTGAAATTCATGTAATTTTGGGAAATTTGCACTTCAAAACTGAGGGTCATAACTTTGTTGAATTACTTTCAGCAGCAGAAATTATAAAGACATACTAGGGAGTCAACCAAAAAAAAAAACCAAAAAACTCGGGATCTGATAACTCACCTAGAATCAAGATCATGCCCAAAGGCTGTATTGTTATTAATAGTTATTGAGTACTTGCTATGGGCTAGATACAGACTTACACATAGTATATCATATGTATTTCAGGTATGCTCTGGGATAATTCTCACAACAGCCCTAGTGTGAACTAGGTATTCATTTTTCTCAGGAAGAAACATTTAAAAGTGTTAAGTAACTATTGCCCAAGGCCACATGGCTAGTAAGTGGTGGAGCTAGGATTCCAACTCTGCTCTAGAACCCTGCTTTTAGACATTAGGCTACACTCTGCTCTACTCCAATAATACTAGTAATAATCTAACCCATTGCATCATTTATGCAGTGAGGCTTAGTGATTAAGAGCACAAATCACCTGGTCAGAGGAGCTAGGTTTGAATTCTAACACCACTTCTTCTGATCTGGGTGACCTTGAGCAAGTTGCTTAACCTATCCAAGCCTCAGGTTGATCCTGAGTAAATGGGTTAATAATAGTATTCACCACATGAATTGTTGATACATATGTTAAGCTTTATCGTACATTATAATTGTTCAGTAGGTGGGTATTTCACGGTGTTCACATTCACACTTCCCCCAGGTCAGAGGGCAGGACAGGTATTATACAAGTTTTATACAGAAGGAACTGACCCAGAGTTAGAGATAAATGACTTAAAAGGCTCTGAAGGAGGATTCTTTTTGTTACTCCCTTTTGATAACACATTGACGGGATCTTGAAGTATTTAAAATTGCTGAGCTTTTAAGGAAATTGATTAAATAAACCTTGTTAGGTCCAAAGCCTTGATTATATTTCAAAAACCTCTTTATTGTGTTATGTTATATAAATCTAGAAAAATTATTTTAAACTTAACTCTTTGTTTTGTGAGGTAGAATTCCTTTCAAAAAAACCTTTTTTTTTAAAAAAAGTTTATTTATTTTTGAGAGAGAGTGAAGAGTGTGAGAAGGAGGCTCCAGGCCCGGAGCTGTCAGCACAGAGCCCAAAGGAGGGCTCAAACCCAGGAACCGTGAGATCATGATCTGAGGCGAAGTTGGACACTTAACCTACTGAGCCACTGAGAGACTGAGCCACTGAGGCGAAGTTGGACACTTAACCTACTGAGCCCCTGTGAGATAGAATTCAAAGAGCATTTCTACAGTTGGTTTAGGATACTTCTAGCTACTGTATTTTGGAATCAAAACGTGTTATACAATCTGTTTTCCAAGCATGCAGTCTGTTGCTGATGTAGGATTTTATGAATGTGTGGCTGCCCAATCTTGAGCTCTTGGTGGAAAATTAACCATTTAACTAGATATTAATAATTAAGTATTTTCAGAGAGCCAGCAGGGATGGTAAAATCCAGGTAAAATCCTGTTAATACCTTTAAAAACTCAGTTGAGAGCGCTAAAGACAATCTGAGGAGCTGAATGAGAAGCATCTATTTCTCCTGTTCCATTTGGAAAGCCATAGAATGGGTGAGAGGGTGGGAATTTGCCACTGAGATATACTTCTCCTTCCCTCCCCCCCGCAAAAAAAGTTAAATCTCTGCAGTGAATAATTATGGAAACATGGGGTGCCTTTCTGTGGCAGTGGCCACATGAATCCAAACATTTTTTTGTCTGGGGAGTACAGCTGCAGGTGACATCAAGGAGGTGATGGGAGGGAGGGTGGAAGATATCTTAGAACCCTATAAAAAAGGTCAACTCAGTTTGTCAAAAACAAGGAAACAGACAAAGCAACAGAACTTAAAAATATATATATATGTGTATATATTATTAATACCTGGGCTCCCAAATCAGAAACAATGTGTTTTGTTATGTGGTATATGAGGCATGGGGAGAAAATTATATTTTTAGTCAATGTTTACATCCTGGGTTTGAATACTGGCTCTGATGTTCTCCATGGTCTTTGGCTTCACTTTTGTAAAAGCAGAGCACGAGGATTAAATGAAATGACTAGATGAACATAGCTAGTACGGTGCATGTAAAAGGAGCGAATTAAAAAAATTGTGTGTAGCCACTTTGCCAAGAATTACTCTCCATATTTTCGAGTTGCTCTGGAGAGCCAAGATCTGAACTTTGAGCATTTGTGGGATCTGTTGATAGTTTCTTGTAGGTTGCTAAACAGGACTTGTACCACTGATTTCTTAGAAAATGAAATATAGGGTAGAAGTAAGTTTAGTCTGTTTGCTCTGGTGATTCCCTTTTCCTGATGCCCCCAGGTGAACGGGTAAAGGTGAGTCTAACATAGTAATACTACTACTAATAAAAACAACCACTTTTCTAGTAGTTAGCATGTGCCAGTCACCATGGAGCAAATGTATTATACATTACATAGTTTTATCATCACAACAGTTTTACGAATTATTTTTCTGTGTTTTATTCCCATTTCATAGGTACTGAGTTCACTCTAGGAAACGTTAAGTAACTTACCTATTTGGCATACAGCTCATAAGCGGCAGATACCTAATTCTAATCACACTGGCTGCAGCCACAGTATTGTTCCTGTTTAATGGCAAGACATGTCATAACTAAATAGTAGAAATTCATTATGGTAGAATGAACCTGTAGTTGTGGAGGTGGCTGTGTTAGGACACTGATAACTAAACTTAAATCTCTTAGGATTAACTCTCATTTCTTTTCTTCAGGGTTTTGAATATAGTCGTTCTGGAAACCCCACCAGGAATTGCTTGGAAAAAGCAGTGGCAGCACTAGATGGGGCCAAGTACAGTAAGTGATTTCCATTTCAAAGTTTGTGAAGCCTAGAACCCAGTCTTCTCTGTGTAGACAAAATCATAGAGACACAGAATTTTAAATTGGAAAGAAGTAAGGATTAGCTACCTAAAAACTTTTATTTAACTAAGACATTGAATTTTTTTGTCTAAGTTCCCACAGATGGCGTGATATGCGTATGTGTAATTATTAGGTAAAAATAAATATGATTAGAGGCAAAATGGCAGAATTTGCCATCTAGTATTCGTGTAAATACACTCTCCATCTGGAGCTGTCAGTGTAAATAGATAAATATTAACTGAGTTTTATAACACTGCCTCTGAGAATATAAACTTTCTTATACTCTGGTTCAGTCACCTAATAATGCTTGAGAATAACATCGGGGAACATTTGCAATACCCAGGTACCCTTGATAATGTGACCTCAGAGATGAGGGATTAACTCCTTGAATCTTTTTTTTTTCATGAGAGGAGTGGATTACCATTAAATCATCTTTGTACTTTTTATATAAATGTTACTAAATGAGGGCAGAATAGTGAATAGAAAATAAGAGTCTTCTGAGTTTTCTCATTGCAAGAGTGTAGGGGTTAGAAATCTTAATATGGGCTGTTGGGATTTTTTGGGGGGGTTTCCTTTTGTTTTGGATGAGGGGAGGTTTTTTTTATTATTAATTTTTTAAATTTACATCCAGGTTAGCTAGCGTATAGTGCAATAATTTCAGGAGTAGATTCCAGTGATTAATCCCCAATGTATAACAGCCAGTGGTCATTCCGAGTCTCTTCCTTAGTGCCCCTTACCCATTTAGCCCATCTCCCCCACCCACAAAGCCTCCAGCAACCCTTAGTTTTGTCCTCTGTATTTAAAAGTCTTATGGTTTGTCCCGCTCCCTCCCTGTCTTTATAGTATTTTTGCTTCCCTTCCCTATGTTCATCTGTTTTGTATCTTAAATTCCACATATGAGTGAAGTCATATGATATTTGTTTTTCTCTGACTTATTTCGCTTAGCATAGTATACTCTAGTTCCATCCATGTTGTTGCAAATGGCGAGATTTCGTTCTTTTTGATCACCAAGTAGTATTCTATTCTCTCTCTCTCTCTCTATATATATATACCACATCTTCTTTATCCATTCATCAGTTGATGGACATTTGGGCTCTTTCCATACTTTGGCTATTGTCGACACACTGTTATAAACATTGAGGTGCATGTGCCCCTTCGAAACAACACTCCTGTGTCTTTTGGTTAAATACCTAGTAGTGCAGTTGCTGGGGTGTAGAGTAGTTCTTTCTAATTTTGATTTTTTGAGGAACCTCCAGACTGTTTTCCAGAGTGGCTGCACTAGTTTGCATTAGGGGAGTTCTTTTTAAACACTAAACTAATAATTTAGTACTGTATGGGGAGCATTATTTCCTCCTGTGGGAGGTATAAAGGCTGAGTATTTATATATGTTTTGCCAACAGGTTTTTCAAGTGGGATATAGAAAACATGGTTGTTTTTAACTGGGCTTAAAGTTTAGGCTTCTATATGAATTCATTGTTGGATCACAGGTCTGCTGAGAAGAGAACTGTAATCCCAACCTAAACACTTCTGAGAAGATTTTATAATAATTACATTTTTCAAGTTATTGAATTATCCTTTCTACCATATAGTGATTTTTATCATCACAGTGATGTATTGACATTTTGTCAGGATATTTTCTTTTACAGTGTTTAATGTATACAATGCCAGGTTTTGTTTTTAAGTTGTTTTCATTATTTTTGTTCTATATGAGATTTCAGGATCATATTTGTTTAAAAGAGATTCCACATTAAAAAATCTTCAAAAACTCAAATTTTTAGAATTTACCAGATACATCTCAAGTCTGATTTTGAGATATCCATATAGTTAATGAGTGATCCTATCTTAGCTCTGTTCTTCAGGCTTGAAATTTTTTTAGAGTTTGTTATTTTTAAATTGTAACTTAATTGGCAATTGGCCTTTAATCTCAGAATTTTGTAAAGAATTATTTCTTTGAAATGTTTAAATTTTATAATGAAAGCAGAATTATACATTTTTATGTTAAAGATATTTTATCTTTGGAGCACCTCGGTGGCTCAATTGGCTAAGCGTCCAGTGTTTGATTTTGGCTCAGGTCCTGATCTCATGGTTCATGGGATGGAGCCCTGAGTTGGACTCTGGTTCCATGCTGACAGTGTGGAACCTGCTTGGGATTCTCTCTCTCTGCCCTTCTCTCTGTCTCTCTTTCTCTCTCTCTCCGTCTCTCTCAAAAGAAATAAATAAACTTAAAAAAAAAAAAAGATACTTTATCCTAAACAGCAAGGGAATTTGGCAATTTTATTAACTGGAGGACTTCTGGTGACTCAGTAGTAATGGCTGTCCTTAACAGCAGAGAGAGGTACATAAAGTAAAGCAAGTAAATACTCTAGGTGTTTTTCAACTTTTAGGTTTAACTTTTTGGCTTACTCTAACTTGGCTTTTATTTTAGGTTTGGCCTTTGCTTCAGGTTTAGCAGCCACTGTGACTATTACCCATCTCTTAAAAGCAGGAGACCAAATTATTTGTATGGATGATGTATATGGAGGTAGGTGACCTCTCTCATTCATGTTGTGTCAACTGATATGTTAAAGACAATAAAGTAGGTCCAGAATTATATTAACAATGTTACCAGGCTTATTGATTATTTATTATCTTTTAAAGGTGTGAGGGACACCTCCATGCTGGCCCAGACCTGGTAAAGGAAGAGTATAAACATTTAGGATCCATGCTCTGGAACTGCTTATAAGAGAGATTGCTTAATAATAATTTTATTTAAACTGCTAGAATGAGGATGTTGGACCTGATTTACCTTCTACATATATTCTACTACAGAGAAGATAGTGTTTAAAGAGAGAGTATTCTAGTGTTATTTAGAATTTTTACCTGTAATGAGAATGAGCTATAACCCAGGTCACTCTCAAGAGTTTACCTCTACCCACCCCTGTATCCCTGCCACACACTTAACCTTTTAAGAATCTATCGAAAACTATGGGCCCCTTTCCCCCCAAAAAGTGTACTTAAGATTACACCCAATGTTTATCATTTTAAGTTTAGGGTCAAGAAGTCTTACCTCTTGAAGTCCATCACGGATCCAAATTTAAGAACTTCAAATTTTAAACAATTTCAGTGCGAGTAACTTAAAAATAAATAAATAAATGCAAGTTATTTAAAGTGGTGGACAAGAAGGTAAAGGAGACAGGTTGCCCTGTAAGCAAGACTGATTTTGTGTTCAAAACAATAGCAAAAATGTTGTAAATATATATATATATATATATATATATGTATATATATATATTCCACATGCTTCCAGATAATTAAAATGAAACTTCTAGAATATTATTTTATCTATCTCCTATTAACAAAAAGTTAAATCTTACTTTTAGTAATCATTTAACCCTCCTAGAAATTTGCCAACTGCTTGGTATTTATGGTTGTTCCCTATGATAGTTTGTTGAATAGAAATTATAAAAATAGCAAACCCTTAGTTGCTTTTATAATGCATTATAAAAACCTCTTGGCACACTTAGGTATAAAATCTTGAAAATTGCTGTTGATTTTTAACAATTCTTTACATTCTTTTTCAATCTTACGTTACTTAGGGTTGGTCTTTATAACATCAAAGTTCAGTATATCTTTGGTCATAGAGTATTTTTTTTTTGCTTGACTAGCAATAATAGAAATTTTTCCTTTAAATTTGCATATGTAAAAATCAAATCCAGAACAGTGTTTATGAAAGAAATTATTCTAGGTTGAATGACTTCTCTCTTTCACTGTAAAACTATAAGCTAGTAGTTTGATTTTTTTGCCTCATTTATCATTAAAGCTTTTAGAACCACATAACAAAAAGATTGAGAAAGTACAAAGAATAATAACCTGTTTTTTTCTATTATCAAAGCATAATCAGACTGAAAATTTATTTTGAACGTTTTACTGGCAGTGGTTCAGTCATTTTAAATTTGATTACTATGAAAAAATTGTTAAAAAGATACTGATGCATGCATGCCACTTAATGTTTAAAGAACAGAGATTGTATGCTTTCAGAAATATTTTCTGCTTCACTTCATGTACTTGGTGCAGATATCAAGTGTGTTTAATTTGACCCTTTAACTCTTAGTTTAAAATCCAAGCCTTATCTTCTTTATTATACAAGATAGCTAAATTATTTGACCAAAGTAGAATTGTTGTTGATTTTGTTTTTATTGGTGATTGACACTTCCTTATATTTTTAAAGTATTTATGCCTATAAGGAATAAATATTTCTCAGTACAGTGTCTTTTCCATTTTGTCTGATTCTCTCCTGCCTCAGGTACAAACAGGTACTTCAGGCAGGTGGCAGCTGAATTTGGATTAAAGATTTCTTTTGTTGATTGTTCCAAGACCAAGTTGCTAGAGGCAGCCCTTACACCCGAAACCAAGGTAACTTAGTTTTCAGTTTTGTCTGTTTTCTGTGTGATGTTGTGTTTTTATAATTTTGTTTACTAGAGGACATAATTTAAATATGCACAACAAATTTTATTAGAAGCCATTGGAAACCATCAACAAGATTAAGATAGGTCTGGCTTCTCATGATGTTCAGGAACATGAATTTCATAGCAAGGTTCAAGTTCTAACTCTGTATCATAGTTGGTGTATTATCAGGGGCAAATTATTTAACCTAAGTCTCAATTTCTTCATTTCCAAAATGGGGATAATTGCACCTGCTTTATAGAAAGGTGGTTGTGTAAAGTAGATGAAGTAAGGCTTATGAAATGCTTAGGATTGTATCTAACACATAAAAACTGTTAAAAAGATTTGTTAGCAGAAGCATACAATTCTGTACTGCATTATCAAGCTGGTACTGGTAACAGTCATCACAGAGATTGGATTGCAGAAAAGGAAGCTTGCCAGACCCAAACCCTCAGCATACTGGCTTTTTAAGAATTCTAAGTGATACTTCAGCAAAATAATAGTTACAAGTAGAGAATAGGCCACAAACAATCTTCAGCCTCCGTCCTGGGAATCTTGTATGCCACCGGAAGGTGTTTTGTGCCTGAGTGAATGGCATATGTGATATTCTTTTTTGGGGCCTCATTTAAATTCTGCATGGGTAAAAGAAGGACCAGTGTCTTTTATAAGTCAGCCTTTTCCAACTTTTTGCTAATGATTAAAAGGTTTCAATTGTATCTAAGATTATGTTGTGGTGAATGCTAAAAAACGAAAACCTTTTCTCACACAAATTATTACTTTGAAGATTAACACAGGGGTGAGCTTTGAGTGATTAAGGTTTGTTTTCAAAGGAACTTGTTTTTTATCTTGCTTAGGAGAAAAGATACTTATTAAAATAGCTGGTCTGAGTCTTTCTAAGGGAGGAAAGCAAATTGTGAGTATGTTAATTCTTGTCAACAGAACTTTATGTAGTGGCTCTTTACTGACTTGAATTAATACATTTTCCCCCCTGAAATATCTGCCTCGTCATATGAAGTAGATTTTTCAAGTCCCTGTAAAATCAACTTGGTATTTATTTACTTATTTTTATTTTAACTAATTTTTTATTGTGAATGGGAGTAATAAATTCTTACCCAAAGTATTTTTTTATTTTTAAAATAATTCAATTCTTATAGAATATGCATTAACTCCCTTATCTTTTCCATGGTAAAACTCTTGAGTCAGAAGAATACTGAACTAGATATCTTGCTCATTTACATAGTAATAAAGAATCATTAACCCCTTTAAAAAGAAAGCTATAGGTAATGTCATTTAATGCAATGGCATCTTGTTTAATAAACAGAATTCTTTTCTTTGGTCTTTTCAATCACTATCAAGCATCTACTATTCAGTGCCTGAATTGCCCTAAGTTTTGGGGTATGATACTGTCTCTTAAATGAGCTGTGAGCAGGTTTTCTGTTGTGTGTAACTTCTCTCCTTTACTTTAAAACCCATGCTGTTCAAGTTCTGGATACTTATTTTACAGTTTCTAATGCATATGGCACTTTTTAAGTTAATATTTAGAATATGTTTGATAGCTTAGGGGTAGTTCTCCTTAATGAAAATTCTAGGCTGTAATAATCTTAGTGTTCTGTGTTATTTACCTTTGAGAACAAAATTCCTAGACACTGAACTATGTCTTTGAAATTCATCCTCTTTATCATGGAAAGTAATTACAATAATTAACTTGAGCACTTTTCTGCTTCTATGTAACATCTCATTTGATCTTTATAACAACTCCATAAGATAAATATTATCAACCCCATTGTACAGATGTAAAATTTGAGGAATATGGAGGGTAAGTTACTTAGCTATGACTTTTCAGAAATTAATGGGGCCTAGGATTCAGATTCAAACCTTGCAACTTCATCACCTACACTCTTCCACTGTAGTCTGCCAGATGGTTACAATATATGAGATGTATGTTTGTGCAGTGGATTGTTATAAACTATTGTCATTTATTGAATTGTTTTAGCTTGTTTGGATTGAAACCCCCACAAACCCTAACTTGAAGATGATTGACATTGAAGCCTGTGCACATACTGTCCATAAACACGGCGACATAATTTTGGTCGTGGATAACACTTTCATGTCGGCGTATTTCCAGGTAAATGAAAATAACTTTTTGGCATTATTAGTAGACCACACAGATACCTGTAACTAGGAAAGGAAAGACTTGCTTACATTAAAATCGTTATCAAACTCATGGAATATAATCATAGTTCTTGATTACACAAAAAATTAAAATTGGACCCTTCTAGGGGCGCCTGGGTGGCTCAGTCGGTTGAGCGTCCGACTTCGTCCCAGGTCATGATCTCATGGTTCGTGAGTTTGAGCCCCGTGTCGGGGTCTGTGCTGACAGCTCAGAGCCTGGAGCCTACTTCGGATTCTGTGTCTCCCTCTCTCTGCTCCTCCCCTGCTCACACTCTGTCTCTCTCTCAAAAATGAAGATTAAAAAAAATTTTTTTTTAATGGGACCCTTCTGCCATTAGTTAATATCTTTTGAACCCGAGGTTAATATGTGGTATGGGACTTTGTGTGTTTTAAATGTCTTAATTAAAGCTTTTAAGTTCTCGGGGTGCCTGGGTGGCTCAGTCGGTTAAGCGTCCGACTTCGGCTCAGGTCATGATCTCACAGTCCGTTAGTTTGAGCCCCGCGTCGGGCTCTGTGCTGACAGCTCAGAGCCTGGAGCCTGCTTCAGATTCTGTGTCTCCCTCTCTCTCTGCCCCTCCCCTGTTCATGCTCTGTCTCTCTCTGTCTCAAAAATAAATAAACATTAAAAAAAAATTAAAAAAAAAAAAAAGCTTTTAAGTTCTCTTAGGATGTGTAGACTCTGAAGAGCTGACCTTATGTGATTTTATCTGTCAGTGCTTTATAAATAGTAGGGACTTCAATGTTTATGTGCTGGCAAGTCAGTTATATTATTTTTTATATATATGGTGTGACTGAAAAACAGATATGTTATATATTTAATGTATGTATTATGTGTTTATTTTTTATTATTAAAATATATAATTAAATCTTAAGCTATATAATTTAATGTATATTTAAATGTACTATATTATATATATATATATACGTATATATATATATATATATATATACGTATATATATATATATAAAATGCATTATATAATTAAACCTGGCTAACCTTCCAAATAAATTGAAAACACAGGCTATACTCCACGACATCTCAGTGTATGTCACACATGTTATTTCTCCACTTTCCTCCTTTCTAGTTTCTCTTCTTTCAGTGCCTCAGTGTCCAGCTCTTTATAGCTTTACCTTATTTATATTATGAATTTCTTTATTTTTTTAAATTAATTTTTTTTTTTTTTTTGGAGAGAAGGAGAGTGTGTGTATGTACACACATGAGCAAGTGAGGGGCAGAGAGAGAGAGAGAGAGAGAGAGAGAGAGAGAACCCCAAGGAGGGCCTACACCCAGCACTGAGCCTGACTTAGGGTTTAATCTCATGAACTATGAGATCATGACCTGAGCCAAAATCAAGAGTTAGACACTTAACTGACTGAGCCAGCCAGGCACCCTAGCAGTGCTCCTTTTAAGCTATCTCTTTTCCTAACCCACCCCCCTCAAGCCCTCCCATTCACCCTCCATTCCTTTTCTTTTTCTTCCTACTTTTTTCCATATTCTTCTTTCTGTTTTGCTCCTTTTGGTAGATCATCTAGGGATTTCCTTATAATTGACTAGTTGTCTGCCCTTTTCCCACATGTTCTCTCTCTTTCCTTGGAGTAGCCCAATCTGTTTCCTTTCCTTATTAGGAGCTTACCTTCTCCTTGCTCTTTCCTTCCTGCTTGTACCTTATGCTCATTCTCAAAGCACTTCCTGCAGAGTTTCTGAAAGCCCAGCTCATTTTCTGCTACTCTTAAATTAGGCAGATGTTTATAGCCAATTGTTTATACTTGCCCCCTTTTTTTCTGGGTCCCTGAAGTTGGCGCAGGCTGCTGTCTTCATGTGACTGGCCGATTTCCTGGGAGTTTATATAAACCTGTTCTTCACCTTCTTCTGTTTTAGTGAGAAGGCACTACCATATTTTCTTTTCTTTTCCTCAAACATGTTTCCTGGCTACATTGATTGGATAGCTTCATGGGCCACCTACATTTGGCTCACGATATATCTTTAGCTTCTTCTTGTATCAGGTAAAACAGTCTGTTTCCAAGTGAAAAGCTCCTGGAGTTCTCTATTTGTCCCAGGGGATTTTCACTCTTGGATTCTTTATCCCAACTTCTTACCCCATATACTACTTACACTAGGCCAGTTAACACAGCATAGCATTGCTCTAGCTGAGTCACATTAAGTCCTGTATATTCCCATGGAGACTACATGAATTGTTTTAGCCTGGGCCTGCCCAGATTACTCATCACGCCTGGCCCTTTTTTTCACTATTACTGTCACTAAAATAGGTCCAGTCTTTGTACCTTTCTGAAGCCCACATCACATTTCCTCATGCCAGGGACTGCAGTTTGCTCCATTTCAACCTGGATTCATTCCAGTTGAGTTAATCAGAATCATTGTTGTCCATAAAGAACTGCATGTATTAATTCCATAAATCACATCTTCTGAAGAGGTCCTCTCATTATTTTACCTTCCTGAAAACTGGATACATTCTCCTTCTTCCCTACTTTTTGTCTTCTGGATCTTCTATAAATGTCACAAAAGGCAAAATGGACATACCAGCATAAAGTTTCAGTGTTTCAGGATAGAACCTCTAGATTCATGTAGTCGGGGTGTGAGTGCCAGCTCTCCCAGCTTTTTAATCTGAGTGATCTATTTTGTTTTTCTTAGTCCTTTTTCCTCATCTGTACAATTAGAATCTTAAGGTACTGATTTTATTGAGCCGGGTAAAATATTTTGTACTGTGCTTCCCTGGGATAGGTAAAGTATTAACATGGTTCTTAGCACATATTAAGCTCAACAGGTGTTAGTTATTGGTCTTCATTTTTCCTTTTCTTTTGACCAGAGTTTACAGAATGTTAGCATTGGAAGAGACCCTCATCTAGTTTGACTCCATCACTTTGAAGATGAGCAAACACCTATGTAGAGAGTGCTTTGAGTAATACCAGATTTAAAATATCCTGTTTTTGAAATACCTCAAATGAAAAAGCCCTATAGCCCCGTTATAGTAACACCTTCCAAAGACTAAACAACTGGTGAGGTTAATTAATACACACACACACACACACACACACACACACACACACGCACATACATGCCCACACACGCCCACACTTTCTTTTACAGAAAATGTAAATGTGAATAGGCTTCTGGCTGGCTGAGTCAGTAGAGCATGTGACTCTTGATGTCAGGGTTGTGAGCTCAAGGCCCACAGTGGGCATAGAGCTTACTTTAAAAAAAAAAAAGAGAGAATGTATAAATGGAAAGATGCTGATAATATATTGTTTAGTGAATAAGTTGATTATTACTTTAACTCTCACTATAAACAAAGACATTTTAAGACTAAAGGATTGATTTGCAGGAAAGTTGGGTGAGGGAAAACAATCCAAACAACTTTCTTACTAAGTGACTTTACACTTGGCACAACTGGTACAATAAAAGAGTAAGAGTCAAGATCATGGCACATCAAGTGAATAATTACAGCATACATTATAAGGTTTTAATGATCAAAGATCTAAGCATATTAGTTTTATACTCACTTGATGAAACAGTTGCTGAATGTTTATGTCAACTACTTTTGTGTTTACTGAGTCATAAAATGCCAGCATCTCTGCATTGTAAATTTAGTAATACACTTAGGGCCAGCTAGCAACTGCTCTAAAGAAACAAGTTCAGGAGACCAGTTGACCTGAGTTTATCTGCTATTTCCAGAAAATTTGTGCTTTTTGGATTGAATACTGGGTCCAATACTTTGTATTTTTATTTGGTGGGAGGGAGAAAGGGAAAAGATAGCATCAGAGATCCTGGAAAATTTTAAGACGCATGTGTTTTTGAAAAGTTAGACTAGGAATGAAATTTACAATAGCAAATAAGCATGTAATGAAGCATATTTTCAAGTGCTTTACCATTGAAAATGAAAATCTTTTGTTCCTTTCAGCGGCCTTTGGCTCTGGGAGCTGATATTTGTATGTATTCAGCAACAAAATACATGAATGGTAAGACATACATAGTCTACACTTTGAGTGTTCCTTTCCATGGATACATGATAATACCATAGGGTTTGATATTTTGATATTTTTTTCTTCTATTATTCTGGTTTTCTCTGTGACTCATGTAGAAAGTAAAAAATTATACTTTGGTTAAATATGGGATTCCATTTTATAGCAGACAAAACTATGCTCATGACTTACAAACAGAGGATTGAAATTTACTAAAAAAAGTTACATTTTTATCCTACTGACAGCTTAAAAAGAAACATTTAATTTTTATGTGATTTTTATTTTATTATTATAGGTATAGCTTTTGGTACTATCAAATTGAATACAGTTTATTTAAACTTATTCTATCATTTTCCAAAAGAGTTTTTTCAAGTGAAAGTCATATTTTAGAAATTCCAGAATGAAGAATAGACGTGCATTGTTTTTAACTTAAAGGTTTTTGTTTTGTTTTAGGCCACAGTGATGTTGTAATGGGCTTAGTGTCTCTTAATTCTGAGAGCCTCCATGATAGGCTCCGCTTCTTACAAAATTGTAAGTACTGAAAAGTCCAGAATTCCCCTTAACCCCTCAGAGGGACTACATTTGATAATTTGTATTTCCACTAAATGTTGAGAAGTGATAGCTTTCTACTAAATTAGGAAGAAATGAGATGTGGGGGAGAAAGATTCTGAGTTTTAAAGGAAAGTAGAAAAATTGGGATATAAAAATATAGTTAGAGAGATCATAGCAGGACTTTATAACATGACTCAAGGGATCAATTTTGTTATTTTTCAAATCCATGTTAATTTTGACTGTAATTGGGTAAAGCCCACATGAATTTTTCATTTTCAAACTTACTAGATTTGTTTTTAAATAAAACCTTTGGAATAATGGCTTTCTTATACTATACCTTTTATATCTAGAATGGTGAATTTATATGTGAACTTATATATTTTCAACAGATGTCTAAACACCATGTCCTGTTTAGATAGTTTAGTTATCTCAAGTATAGGTAAGGGTTTATTTGAGGACACTTCGTTAACCATTGCAATTTGACAGATAAGAGAGAAACATAATTAGGAATAAAAATGCCTCCCTAGGAAGTAAGTATTAAAGTAAAACAAGGAAGCACCAAGGAGGAAAAGCAAAACTTACTGCTTGATAAATTCCTTTCATTTATATAAAGTAGAGGCGAGGTATGTACCCTGGAGGCATATTAACTCCTCGGCTGCTTCAGACAAAAGCTAAATAGAATGCTAGAAGAACATTCAGTAACAATAGGAGCTGAACTGCTATTTTTCTCTACTTTTTCAAAGAAATGTGAGGTTAAACTATGTGCACTGTGTCATTTAATCAAAACCATAGGATTATTTACTTCATATTTGAAAAGTTCATATTGTATTCATGTGTAGTTTGCAGGATATTCATTTCCCCTCTCATTTTAAAGCCTGTTTCTGGGCCACCTGGGTGGCTCAGTCAGCTAAACATCCAACTTCAGCTCTGGTCATGATCTCACAGTCTGTGAGTTCAAGTCCCATGTCGGGCTCTGTGCTCATAGCTCAGAGCCTGGAGCCTGCTTCAGATTCTGTGTCTTCCTTTCTCTCTGCCTCTCCCCCACTCATGCTCTGTCTCTCTCCAACTCTCAAAAGTGAATAAATGTTAAAAAAAAATTTAAAAAGCCCATTTCTTTGAGCATAATTTTTTTTTTAATGTTTATTTTTTTTTTGAAAGAAAGAGCATGAGCAGGGGAGGGGCAGAGAGACAGGGAGACACAGAATCCAAAGCAGGCTCCAGGCTCAGAGCTGTCAGCACAGAGCCTGACACGGGGCTTGAGCTCACAAATGGTGAGATCGTGATCTGAGCCGATGTTGGACACTTAACCAATAGAGCCACCCTGGCGCTCCTCTTTAAGCATAATTTATACTTCATTCTCATGCTTCTGATTGGATGTATTAATTCCCCCCCGAGAAGTCAAACATTGGCCTTTGTAGCTGGCTTCTGAGAGTCACAATGATGAAAAAGAGTGAGAGAATCTTCTGGGTCCCTCCCACCTTTCAGACTAACCCAGAATATGTTCATTTTCCAGCTCTTGGAGCAGTTCCATCTCCTGTTGACTGTTACCTCTGCAATCGAGGTCTGAAGACTCTACAGGTCCGAATGGAGAAGCATTTCGAAAATGGGATGGCAGTTGCTCGGTTTCTGGAATCTAATCCTAGGGTAGAAAAGGTTATTTATCCTGGTACGTTAATGAGACTCCTAGGGTTTCATGGGCAGGCTCTGTGGTGGGTCTGGTGGCGAAGAAGATAGACCTGATCTGTGGCCTTGTGTTGCATATAGTCTAGTGGCTGCTTGGATGTTAGGAAATTGATTTTATGTGTTAGATGTTCCTGTGATGGCCTTTAGCTTGGAAGTTTGTGTTTATTCCAAGATTACACCATTTTTCTTTCCAGTTGATTTGCTTATAGTCTTGTCAGTCAACTATTTTGCATTAGCTCTAACTTTTATCTGATTTAGGTTGGGACTTGATATTCGTCAAATTCAGACTTGATACTTACGTACCAAAATTCCCCCAAAGCTCTCTTGCTTTTTGAATTTTTTCACCTCAGGCAATATCTAGAATGCTCATGTGGAGTTAGCAGACTTCTGTATTACTCTTTGAATTTATTTTATTTAAATTGTGGTGGTCTTAAGTAAATAGTTATTTTAAACCCTTTGAGGTATTTGCCATATAGTCTGGGTGGACAGGAGAATTAAGCCTGATCCCTGCCCTCAAGGAGCTAAGGTAAGCCAAGACAGAACTACATATGTACCCTAGGTAAAGAGCTGTTGACTGGTGTATATTTTAAATGGAAGGAGGGAGAAAAGTTTTGGGCTGTGTCTTGAAGAATGGGTAGCACTTGTTAGAAGGGCATGAACAGGCATTCAGATTCATTCAGTGAATGCTTATCAATTGCCAACTACGGGCCAAGCTTTGTACTAGGAACTGGGATCCAATTATTAACAAAAGAAATGGATTTTTCCACACGGAGCTAGTCTGGTGGATAAGACAGATATTAAGCGAGAAATTAAAGAATGATAAGTAACAGAGTGGCTGGGGTAATCAGTGTAAAGAAGGCCAATGTAGCTCCAGCATGGAGAGGGTAGAAAAGATAGGTCAAAATGAAGCCAGAGACATAGAGACAGGGGCCAGAACAGGTCGTCAGATGTGACCATGGCATAAAGCTCATTATTATTAGGCTTATTTGCAGTTTGCTTTGGCAAACAGTGATTTTTTTTTTTGTTCTGAAATTACATGTTTGACTATAAATAAGACTTATTATGCCTCATGATTATAGGACTGCCCTCTCATCCCCAGCATGAGCTGGCAAAGCGTCAGTGCACAGGCTGTCCAGGGATGATCACCTTTTATATTAAGGGCACTCTTCAACATGCTGAGACTTTTCTCAAGAACCTAAAGGTAAACTTTCAAAAGAGGTATTTAAATCATAGAGGTAGGGGCTCCTGGGTGGCTCAGTTGGTTGAGTGTCTGACTCTTGATTTTGGCTCAGGTCATGATCTTATGGTTAGTGGTATCGAGCCCCGCATTGGGCTTTGCACTGGCGGTGTGGAGCCTGCTTGGGATTCTCTCTGTCTCTCTCTCTCTCTCTCTCTCTCTGTCTCTCTCTCTCTACTCCTCCCCTGCTTGCACATGCATGCTCTCTCATTCTCTCAAAATAAATAAACATTTAAAAGTAAATAAGTCATAGAGATAAATTACAGCAGTTCATTATCTGTCATTTCCACCCAACTCGGATTAATGTTTTTGTACCTGCAAGTCACACCCACAAACCTCCTTATCATGAAATGCATTGGGTTGGAAAATGACTTTGGCTCAGTAGCAGACATCTGAATATGTTTATTTACTTAACTCTCGAGTCATAGCCATGAACTCGAGAGTGACAGAATGTTCTGATGCATTGGTTTTTCAAATTTATTTTAAAAATTCACTTCTAAAAATTCACTTTCAAGTGAAATAGTACATGAAACTTCCAATTAATGTGCTGTCAGGGCACTGCACAAAGGCTATTCTGAAATCCAGCCTACGAAGGGCTTTCTAAACCCTGTGCCTCCCGGCTGCGTCTGCCTGTGGTGAAGGAAGGGAGGCCTTTGTCTAATTTTCATGGTAGCAGGGGGCTCTCAGGGGCCCTGGGAGAGAGGTCTATGTAACTACATACACTGGGCTTACAGAGCTCATGCAGCAGACTGAGTTTTAAATACTGCAAGTCAATGAATAGGCTGCTGCCAGATTAGTCAAAGCCTACTGGTAACTAACAGTTGTACTAAAAGCAGAAAGATAGCATATATTTAATTAAATACGGTTATGAGAGTAATTTTAAAATATTTGTAAAATTCTATGACACTATAACACTAAATACAAAAACAGGTTTTTTTCCCGTCTACTCCAGGAGGCAGTTAAATGGATGTATTATTAATTTAGTAAGTGATACATACTAACAAGTAAATGTATGTAACTTGGTAGACATATAGAGGTTTTATTTAAGAGTAACCACAGAACTAGGTCTCAAATGCAATAATTCTGAGGTTTTAGGGCTCATGTTAATACTTACGTATAGGACCAAATTAGGAAGGTATGGGAGATTCACTTTCCTCAACTTCTAATGTTTTCTAAGTTTGAACATAATATGTCTAATGGGTGAAATCAGTGTCACGGATTTTATTTTCATTTTTTTCTCTGGGTTTCTTGCCCGACTGGTGTTTTCTTCATAATCCCCATTTTTCACCGTCTGTCCAGGGCCATTCTATTAAAAACATTTAGTTTTGTATTTTTATTTTAGTGAAAGATCTAAACGAATGTTTTCTTTGCCATAGTTATTTACTCTGGCTGAGAGCTTGGGAGGATACGAAAGTCTTGCTGAGCTTCCGTGAGTATATTTCTGTTTTCTCCGTGTTTTAACTTTGATGTCAGCTTTAACAATTGTTTAGAAAAAGAGTGTGGTAAAATCAGGAATAATTCACCATATTGAACAATAAGGGTGCCTGGGTGGCTCAGTTAATTAAGCATCCAACTTCAGCTCAGGTCATGATGTCATAGTTCGTGGGTTCGAGCCCCATGTCGGTCTCTGTGCTGACAGCTCAGATCCTGCAGCTTGCTTTGGATTCTATGTCTCCCTCTCTTCCTCTCTGCTGCTTGTGTGCGTGCTCTTTCTCAAAAATAAAGAAACAGTAAAAAAATTTTTTTTTAAAAAGATACTGAACAATAAGAACAGCATCTTGGTATCTAATCAGAATGGACTCTTAACCCAATAGAATGGAGACCCTGATAAAATCTCAGTGAGCTATATGTATCCCCGCCCGCGCCCAATGTTGCTTCCTTCCCCCTTCAGCCTGAAGGCGATTCCAGGGGACTTGTATCTTAGGACCTCTGAGCTCTGACTGTTCTATCCCACTCCACTCTAGAAGGGAGGTTGGAGACTTTGTATTGGAAGGGCTGATTTCAGGGGCGCCTGGGTGGCTCAGTCAGTTAAGCATCTGACTCTTGTTTTCAGCTGGGATCATGATCTCATGGTTCATGGGATCAAGCCCCATGTCAGACTCTGCACTGACAGTACAGAACCCGCTTGGGATTCTCTCTCCCTCTCCTTCTGCCCCTCACTCTCTCCCTCTCTCTCTCTCAAAATAAATAAACTTAAAAAAAAAGAATATATTTAAAAAAAAAGGGCAGATTTCAAATCTCCTTGAAATATTGAAATGGGGACTGTGTCTCTGATAAAGTACCTCCATGCCCTCGATGGTCAGAGGAGGGCCCTACTAGATACTGTTATTTTCTGTTCCTCTGGGTACACCCTGAATGACTTCCTGTTATTTGCAAGATAGCCCCAAATTTAACTTGGTGTTCTTGATCCAGTCAATTCATCTTAATTTTATCAAAGCACTAGAGGATGTTAGAATGTGCAGCCTGAGATCCATCAGTCCAACAACTTATTTTATAGACAAGGAAATAAAGATTCAGCAAGTTTTGCTGATTACTCCTAACATGGGAAAATGTTAGCAACTTCACTCTTGAAACTTCCCATGGAAACAGTGAGAGGAGGTAAAAGCAGCCTGGATCTGGGTTTGAGACTTGCCCCACCAATTACTTCACCTCTAAGCTTTCAGTGTTTTTCATCCATAAAATGTGATTGATAATTAAAATAATAATTGCCATTTATTGATTACCTGTCCCTCCTAGCCTTCCTGAGCTGTGTCCTGATTTTATTATGTGTCACTCTGCCCACAGATTGTAATTATTGCAGTGGTAATTCACCATCATTACCTAATAGTTATCAAGTGTACTAAATGTCCCTGGTATGTTTCTGTGTTTCAATTTTCATAAACATTTCTGGAATAACAGTGTTCTGGAAGCACTGTGTTGAGGAGTGTCAGGGATTGCCAAAATTTAGGCACATTTGCTGCCCTGCCCTCTCACAGTAGGTAGTTTACAGTTTCTGGGAAGAGTCAGGAAGTTTCACAGAAAGTTAAAAAAAAAAATCTATGATGCCCAAATAATTGTTCAAATAATTAAGATAACAAAAATAGGTTTTTGTGAATCTTCAAGAAGATGCCTGCTAGTAAGTCTGGATGCACAAGAGGGCACACTCCGCATATGAAATTGGGTTATTTTTCATAGTAAAGAAATGTGTATTACTTTAGGTCTCTCTTAAAAATAGAGCCCTCTTGATTTATTTGGGGATTTGGTTTAAAGTTGCTTGGCCCTCAGATATTCCAGCTACGCCATAACCTCAATGCCTGCCAGTGGACGAGTGAATTTAGGTCAGGGCTTGTCTGTTCTATCCCCCTCCTTCTGTGACTCCCAATCACTGCAATGACTACAGCATTGCAAAAAGGGAGGGAGGAAGCGAAGCCAATGTGCACAGCCTTGGTCTGCCAGCCTGACAACACAAATTCACTCCATGGCCTCAGAAAAGTTACCGATGCTCTCTTAATCTCTCCTGTCCTGAGTTGTGAAATGTAGATAGCACTGTACTCAGCTCTTAGGGTTGTTATGGAAATATGGGGAAAAAAATATCCCAAACCCAATGCCTTGATTCATAGCAGGTGCCCTGTAAATGTCACCTATTACCAGGAATTACTATTTTTTATTAGGCATCTAATGCACTCCATACTTGTACATTTACACTTGTAAATGCTTTATATGTGTTTCTTCTATTAATGACTGTGCCAAACTTTGAAATATCCAATGTGTATTCATTTTTTAAAAATGAGTTAATGCACACAAATGACCTCATAGAGTACCTGCCTTGTGGCAAGCATATAATAAGTGATAGCTATTATTATTTTAGATAAGGACATCGATGCTGAGGACAAGTAACTTTTACAAGCCCACTCAGCCAGTGTGTGGAGGGACTGATTCATGCATAGGTCTGTTGGTCTCAGAGGCCTAAGTTCTTATTTTTTTGTGTATACTCTCTTTTAAGGAATTAAAAGCCTGAAAAGTCAACATTTTAAGAAGGGTGTTTGCATGTAGACCTTCAGTAGAGTGATAAAAGAAGATACTCATTTACGTTGACCGCGTCTGAGATTTTCTATCCATGGATCTGAAGTGAGACAGGACAAAGCAACTAAGGCATTGATTTTGCGGGTAGAGGCATTTTTTTGCAGGGAAAGGATGAGTATTGGTGACAGTGTATGTATGTAGGGCTCAGCAAGGCTACAATCTCCTCCATGATGCCTCCGCCCACAGGTTTCTCCCTCCTCTGAATTCTGGTAATCCTTACTGTCCATACTTGTTTGGCATTTGCTGCAGACTGTTCTGTTCCATGAATTGTCATCATCTTTAGTTTCTGCTTTGTTATCTAGAGTGGAGAAAATATCTCCTTTTTTGGTTTCCCAATTCTTATTATAGTGCCTGACCTTTAGGTAGGTGCTTTACCTTTACACTTGTTGATGACGATGGGTTGCTAGGTAGTTTTGAAAATCTTTCCAAGCCTCTACATTCATAGGATATGTGCTGGAATTCCTAATGCTCACTGCTGGCCACTGCTGGTGTTCCTGGGTTGACTTTCCCTGATCAGCCTCATAAGGTGTCATTCTGGATTAATCCATTGATTCAGAGGGAATTAATTCTGGCTGGCTCTCAGTCCAGTGGACCCTCCATAAGTCTAGCTGCTTGGTCATGGGATTTATGACTTGGCCAAAGCCTCATTCAGTCAGGTGTTAAAATGCAAACACTGGAGGCTGTTTTTCCCTCCTGCATGGGAGTGCTTGATTGGCACCTTCAGTGTCTGGATTGAGAACACTGATGGTGTAAAAACAATAAAAGATCTTCGTTTTCACTTAATGACTAGAAAAGATAATTTTCACGAATTTTTTTTTTGCCTGTGAAAAATTATAGACATATGAAGAATTTGGCATCTAGAGTAGAAAAAAGTGGAAGATAATTGTAATTTGTTAATAAGATACAATATAATGATCTAAAATTTACTTATTCTTTCTTTTAGGGCAATCATGACCCATGCATCAGTGCCTAAGAGCGACAGAGATGCCCTTGGAATTAGTGACACACTGATTCGCCTCTCTGTGGGCTTAGAGGATAAAAAAGACATACTTGAAGATCTAGATCAAGCTTTGAAGGCAGCAGTAAGTTTATTTTGGGGTGTTTGTGTGCCTCATCTTGGAGGGGGTGGTCACTGTTTTCTACAGTGGCCTCACTGTAAACTCTAAAGGTTTCTTCTCTTCCTACAATAGACAGGGAACTCAGTAGAAGGGCAGATTTTAAAAATGCTGGTATTCAGAGCTCCTGGGTGGCTCAGTTGGTTAGGCGATCGACTTTGGCTCAGGTCATGATCTCGTGGTTCACAGGTTCCAGTCCCGCATCAGGTTCTGTACTGACAGCTCAGAGCCTGGAGCCTGCTTTGGATTCTGTGTCTCCCTATCTCTCGGTCTCTTCCCCACTAGTGCTCTGTCTTTCTCTCTCTCAAAAATAAAATAAACATTAAAAAAAAAAAAAAATGGTAGTATTCAGAAAAGAGTCCTTAGAAGAAGTGAAGTCTCTGCCTGTGGGTCTAATAACATTTTTCTTGTGCACTTTTAATACAGCACCCTCCAAACGCAGGTCATAACTAGCATTCCAGGACTGCTAGTAGAAGTTGCTTCCTGAGAAGGTCAACTCTGCGTAATCAAATGGACAATTAAAGAGCCTTTGCAGGATTTTCAAGTGAAAATTTTAAGGCACCTCATTACCTTTCACAGCTGTAACCTTACAGGGATCATCCTTGTTAAAAACAGTTTCCTCTTTCTCTTGTTGTAATTGACAGGTCAATTCTGTTATTCTCTTTTTGATAATTTTGGTATGCATTTCCCTCTGAAGGAGGTGAGATTTGTGCTGCTTTTTGGGATTGTGATCTTTTTGTCATAGCTTAAGGTTTATATTGATCATGTTTACAATATAGTGATAATTCATTTTTGATGTTTTTCTGAAGAATTTAAATTATTAAATGAATGTTCTTAAATCAAGTGTGATTTTTGCATATTGTTGAAAACAGCACTTAAAGCAATGGTTTACACTTAATTACCACACGCCAAAAATCAAATACTTGAGAAGCCTACTGTGAAATTCTGCTGATTTAACGTTGTACTTACTATTTAAAAAAATAAATAAATCTAATTATCAAATGCATCCTATTGTGATATTCCTATATTATGTGGCATTAACTTGGATTCCTGGGCCCTTTTAATCCTCAGCATTAAAGGTCTCAGCCACTTACAGTAATTTTTGTAAATTCAGTTGTGTAACTGTCATGTCCAAATCTTAGTGTTTGCAGATTCATTATAGATTCTAGCAGGGGAGGTCAAAAGCCACTTTTATAGAGAGACATACTATTTATATTTTTATCTGTAATCGTAAATTTACTGAGTCTAAAGAAATGCTTAAAAAAGAATCTTCTAGAATTAAGTGCGTTGTCAGCAAGTTATTGTCAAGAAGCCATAAATCAAATAATTAGATGTTTTAAATTGCTTTTATATTAAAGGCTTTTAGTCATTTGTCTGCCCTTGTCATTTGTTTCACCTTAAAAAAGCCTATCGTTGAACTTGATTAATAATGCCAGGTAGGCAGCGAATACACAAGAATACATATTATATATTGTGCATATTCTGAATTACATGATAAGAGTCTGGAAATTCTGACTCTGTAGGCAGCAGCATTTTGAGGCAGGTCCTATCTTAGTACCTTAGGGCTGTGGAAATCACAACAACCAACCAAATCAGAAAAGCAAGGACTATTTATACTAAGCTTACAAGGGAGTCAGGTACTGTCACCTGTGTTTTGACAGAGACTCAAAGGCAAGCAGAGCATAAAGAATTGTAGAAATTTAAGGGGTACCTGGGTGGCGCAGTCGGTTAAGCATCTGACTTGATTTCGGCTTAGATCATGATCTCACAGTTTATGAGTTCAAGCCCCTCACTGGGCACTGCCCTGCCAGCACGGAGCTTGGGATTTTCTTTCTTTCCCTCTCTCTCTGCCTCTCCCCTGTTCATGTTCTCTCTCTCTCTCTCTTAGCCTCCCTCTTTCAAAATAAATAAATAAACTTAAAAAAAAAAAGAATTGTAGAATTTTAGAGATGCCTGGATCGCTCTGTCGGTTAAGTGTGTATCCAACCCTTGGTCTCAGCTCAGGTCTTGATCTAAGGGTTGTGGGTTTAAACCCCATGTTGGGCTCTGTGCTAGGCATGACGCTTACTTAACAAAAAGAATTGTAGAAAATTTAGTATCTGTTGATGTGGATGAGAAACTAAGATTTCCATATTTAAAACTGTCAGAAGGGCCCCCTGGGTGACTCAGTCGGTTGAGCATCTGACTCTATTTCGGCTCAAGTTGTAATCCCAGGGTCGTGGGGTTGGGTTCTGCACTGAGCATGGAGTCTGCTTGAGATTCTCTCTCTCCTGCCCCTGTCCCCCACTTACTTACTCTTTTTAAAATATATTTTTAAAAAAGCAGGGGCACCTGGGTGGCTCATTCGGTTAAGCATCTGACTTTGGCTCAGGTCATGATCTGGTGGTTCATGAGTTCGAGCCCTGCATCGGGCCCTGTGCTGACAGCTCAGAACCTGGAGCCTGTTTCAGATTCTGTGTGTCTCTCTCTGCCCCTACCCAATCACACTCAGTCTCTCTCTCAAAAATGAATAATTAAAAAAATTTTTTTAAAACTCAGAAGACTTTTAAATGGAAAACATTAAACCACCATCAGAAATGTTAAAAAAAAAAAAAAGCTGAAAAATTATGGCTGACAGGAGTGGAAAAGCTTTATAGTGTGAAAAAGTGAAGGTTTCAGCATGCCGTGGTTAGGGGCTGTTGGCATGGGGAAGCTGCAGGCAACCTAATTTGAAGTGGGATGTCCAATGCCATTGGTTAGGGGTGCATATGTGGTTTTCTAGGTTTGGTCTTCAGTTGAAAACAGACAGACTTAGGGGAGCTGTCACTTTGTCACTTACTAATCAAGTGCTGGCCATTTGGGGATGATTGTTACAGAAGTTAATATTTAGCTTCCTGGATTGTCACTAGGGATAGCAGGTCTGACTTCTAGCTGGCTGGCTTCCTCAGTTGTTTGTTGTTTGTAGATAAAGGGTTTGGTTTTCTGCAGAGATTGCTGCAGATTGTAGGTCAAAGTTCCATGTTTGTATAAGGTCTATCCATGGTCCATTTGTGTATTCAGTCTCTCAGGGCTTCTTGTGAGCAGTAACTACCCTTGTATTAGGGTTCTCTAGAGGAACAGAACAGAGAAAGAAAGAGAGAGAAAGAGATTAATTTTAAGTAATTGGCTAATGTTACTCGGGCTGGCCAGTCTGAAATCTGTGGGTCCAGCTAGAGATTCATTAAGAGTTGATGCAGTCTTGAGTCCAGAATCTGCAGTCTCAGACAGGGTTTCTGTGTTGCAGGCTTGAGGCTTAGTTTTATGTTAAATGCTTTGCTTTTGACTGATTGGGTGAAGGCCCCCAACATAGAGACTGGTCTCCTTTACTCAAAATCTACTAATTTAATGCTAATCACATCTAAAAGTTATCTTCCCAATAACATCTAAACTGGTATTTGACCAAACAGTGGGCACCATAAGCATAGCCAAGTTGATGCATGATTAACCATCACAAACATGTCCTAGGCACTGTTCCTTACTTACTGCCTGAGAAGTCACCATTATGTTTATTAGGGTTTATGAGGTTTATCTACAACTGTTGGTTGTCTGCAAGCATATCTTTCTCCATTAATATAGTTTACACAGAGGCAGTGACTTAGTATTTAAACACTGCACCCTCTACCTTCCACCCCCTTCGTAATACATCTGGCCTTGTAAGAAGGAAATAATACTTAGACAGTCACCTTCTGGTTGGGTTAGCTGAAGTCAGGCTGCCAGAACACTGTTTTCACTGAGTTGCTTTATAGGGTACTTTATCCAAAATACCATTCTACCCTCGTGTTTACTACATTCACTGTTGGAATTCTGAATGAAATTAGTATCTTACACCAAAGCCAGTGGGTACTATCTTAAGTAGACATACAGCAGTATGTGTATTATATTCAGCTAGATGACATTTAAGAGAAAATATTACAGAGTATAACAAGCTCATTTCTTTTGCTTGTGACTCAGTTTAGTCATATATTTGTACCTGAGAGCTTATTCATAGCTGGCTTCTGGCTGCTTTCTATTACATAACAAAAGAAATGGCACTTACCCTTCCTCTCAGTGTTCTTGTAGGTTTTCTTAGTTTTTTAGAGATTTCTATTATAGGTAAGGTTGGTAAGGTGGTCCATGATTTTGGAATTTTGTGCCAAAGACTACCAGCTCTGAGATGTGAGGAGTAAATAAAAAATAACCATGAAATCTGGAATATTTTTTAAAAATCAAGACATCCTTTTTAACAAGAGTAGACTTAAATGACTGGAATTCCACAGAGAAGCCAGGAAACACTTGGGAACTATACATTTATTTTAACAAAAACGGGAATCTAATATCCTGTATTTTTATAAAATGAAAATAATGTCATTGAATTACTCAGGTGGACCTAAAGAAAATTTTAGGACAAAGGAAATAAAGCTTGTAATGCACTTTAGAAAAACAACATAAATGCTTTATAAGAAAACCCTCAGGCCAATAGCAAAAAAAAAAAAAAAAAAAAAGAGAGAGAGAGAGAGAAATACTACAAAAGTAGTATTATTCAAAATAAGGGAAATTTTCTTAGGAATTACCCAAAGATAAACAAGAAAAAAAAAAGAATTTCCATCTCCACAATAAAAGAAACCCTGATTCCATTTGCTTCATGATCCAAATGCGAACTTAGAAAAAAAAATAAGTATAATGAAAAATATAATTGCTTTGGGTTAGAAATTAAAGATGAGTTGAGAAAAGGATTGCTGTATTATTATTTTTTTAAGATTCACCTTTGATTCAATTTTGACTTATTGGTCACAGAGTCAATTCAAATTTTTTCCCACAAGGGGGGGCCTGGGTGGCTCAGTTGGTTAAGCGTCTGACTCTAGTAGATTTCAGCTCAGCTCATGATCTCAGGTTTGTGAGTTCGAGCCCCGCATTGGGCTCCGCCCTGGCAGTGTGGTGCCTACTTGGGATTCTTTCTCTCTCTCCGTCTCTCTGCCCCTCCCCAACTCGAACTGTCTCTCTTTCAAAGTAAATAAATTTTAAGAAAGTATGGTAAAATATAAATTAAAATAAATAAATAAATTTGTTCCCACTGGAAGTCGAAATTGCAAACATTCCCCATCTTTTGAGTAAAATGCCTCTGACAGAACACATATAGTATATAGTACTAGGGATTAGAGATTACTTACTTCGTTATTTTTACTAAACCTTATATCTCAATTTGTTCAATTAGAAAAATGCTCAGGCCTGATTGTTTCATGGGTTTTTGTTTTCATTTATTAGCTCACTTGTTCTCACACTTCCCTGTTAAATTGGAAGGTACAAGTATAATCCATTTTCTACAGAGAAGCAAAGGAAGATTCGGAGTGGTCTTGTGATCCTTATCACATAGCAGAACCAGGGCTGGAACTCTGGTCTTCTGACCTCATTTCATTGTTCTAGGACACCATTCCTTAGCCCAGCATAAGAGAATTCCTAAACAGATTAGCAAACCACTCTTGAAATTGTGAAAGTTGTTATTATGTGATCAAGTCATTATAAGGAAAACCCTAGTTTCTGGTGGGGGAAGAGAATAGGGTGGGAACTCTCTAAGACAGACATGTATTTGATTCATACAGTTTATTTTATTTTGAATAAGAGTCTAGCAAAGTCTAGCCTTGGACTGCTTCTTAAGGGTTGGTCTCTGAAATAAATGCCCTACAGAAATGGGGAAAGAGGACTGGCCTTTTACAGTCCTGTATTATTCAGTCATTAGTTATGAACTGGGGATGGAGAGGGGACAGGGAAGGTGGTGGTGGTGGGAGAGGGTTTGGGTAACTTCCCTGATGAAGTGACTCCAGCCAGCACAAGGCAATTCTTTGGAGAATGGTGGATGGGTGCCCTGGTATGGTAGAGGATATCCACTGGATATTAGAGTATCCACTGCAAGTGTTAAGTTATTCCTTGTCCATTTATATCTGACAACCTCCAAGCTAGTCTAAAAAAGTTACTGAGGCTGTGATGTGATTATTGGAATATGATAAAATTTCTCCTTCCCATAGTATTTTTTTTTTCCTCTTTTGGCAAAAGGATTTGTTCTATAGAGTTTAAGGAGTTATAGATACAGAGGCCAGGGATAGGCCACCTCCAGATGGGCCACTTTGGCATGAAGATTATTTTTTAGTTAAAAAGCAATCAAGGATACATGCCTGGGTGGCTCAGTTGGTTAAACATCCGGCTCTTGATTTTGGCTTAGGTCATGATCTCACCGTTCATGGGTCGGAGCCTGATGGAGGGCTCTGAGCTCACAGACAGTGCGAAGCTTGCTCAGGATTCTTTCTCTCCTCTGTCTCTTCTCCTCCTTTGCTCTTTCTCTCTCAAAATAAATACATAAACTTTTTAAAAAATCTTAAAAAAACAAAAGCAATCAGGAACCTCCGGGTGGCTTGGTTGGTTAAGCATCTGGCTCTTGATTTCGGCCCAGGTCATGATCTCGTGGTTCATGAGATTGAGCCCCCAGTCGGGCTCTGTGCTGACAGCATGGAACCTGCTTGGGATTCTCTCTCTCTCCCTCTCTCTTTGCCCCTCTGCTGCTCATTCTCTCTCTCTCTCTCTCTCTCTCTCTCTCAAAATAAATAAACATGAAAATAATTAAAAATAAATAAAAATAATAAAGCAATCAAAACTCAGCAGCTTCAGAAAAAGGTTTTTACCCCCCCCCCCTTAATTTAGATAGAGGACCTGCTCTAGGAAAAGAGTTATCACCATAGATAACTACATTTTGCTATAAACTAGGAGTGCTAGACAAGGAAGAACCTAGTAAGGCCTGTTTGACCAAAACCCTCTATACCCCATTGTTTCCTTTTGGTCCAGGAAATATTTGTTTGCCAAACATTTACTCCTTTTCATCTTCCTGTGAATTGCATGTTTTCTCTTTAAAGTTCCAGACTCCTACCCCTTTTCCTTAGTTCAGAAAGACATATATATATATTTATATATATAATATATATATATGAGATATATATGAGATATATATATATATGATATATATGAGATATATATATCATATATATATATATATATATATATATATAATTTTATATATTTTCCAGACTGTCTTTGGAATGTCCATGTCTGTGTAAATTCCCCATAGGAATGAAATTAAATTTTATTTTCTCCTGTTTATCTGTCTCATGTCAATTGGACTCTTAGCCCAACTAAAAGGACCCTGAAAAGGACAGGAAATTCTTGTTCCCCAACACCATAAAGGCAATTAAAAAAAAAATAGGCTTCCAGGGGCTCCCAGTTGGTTAAGCGTCTGGCTTCAGCTCAGGTCATAATCTCACAGTTTGCAAGTTCGAGACCCACATTGGGCTCTCTGCTGCCAGAGCAGAGCCAGCTTCAGATTCTCAGTCCCCCTCTCTCTCTGCTCTTCTCCCACTAGCATGTGCACACACACTCACTCTCTAAACATTAAAAAAAAAAAAAAAAAGGCTTCCATTATGAAAAGTGTAAATCAGACTGTTCAAAACCCCAGCTCATGTGTTTACCAGCTACTTGACCTTGTTTTGAGCAGCTTATTTAAATGCTTGAAGCATCACTGTCTGTCCTTATAAGTAAAATGGAGATAATAACAATGTTTGCTTCATAGAGTTGTTATGAGAATCACCTGACATAATAAACGTAAAGCACGTGTGGTAGGTCCTCAGTCATCGTTAGCTATCCCTTGGCTTAGTTATAACCATCGTAAAATTTCTGTGTGTACACCTTCAACTTCTTTTATAGACTGTTTTGAATAGTGGAGTCATGGCAAATAAAAACTGTGGTTCAACTCTTGTTGCAGTTTAGATTTACAACACTTTGTTATTAAGTTACAGACTGGTTATTCTGGTTGGAGGGAGAAGCGGAGAGGTTTTTTTTTCACTTTAGTTTAGCCACATGCTGCTTCCAACCAACTGGTGTGGGGGAATTCTTCTCCCTCTCCTTCCCCCTCTCCTCCTCTTTCTCCTCCTCCTCCTCCTCCTCCTCCTCCTCCTCCTCCTTCTTCCTCTTCATTTTTAGTTAAATATTGCAGAAAGAAATGTCAGAGGATCTGGCTAACCCATATGTGGTAGCTAATACAAATTATAAAAGAGTATTTTGAAATACAAAGCAAGATTAAAAGCTTAATCATCACCAAATAGCAATAATGTTCACTGTAATATTGAGGAAAGGTTTGAAGTTGTTCTTGTTTAAAATTTTTTTATGTTTTATTATATTATTGAGAGAGAGACAGAGAGAGAGAGAGCACAGAGGAGGGGCAGGGAGAGAGGGAGATACAGAGTCTGAAGCAGCCTCCAGGTTCTGAGCTGTCAGCACAAAGCCCAATGCGAGGCTTGAACTCACAAACTCTGAGATCATGACCTGAGCCGAAGTTGGACGCTTAACCAGCTGAACCACCCAGACATCCCTGAAGTTGCTCTTGTTTTGAAGGTGCCAAGAAAGGAAATTCATTGTTAAAAATTTTCTATGTTGGATGAGTTTACAGCATGGAAGATTTAAAATTATTTAGTGCCAGATATCCTCTTGTGGTTTTGGCTCTCAAAAATCAAATAGCCTTTGTAAAAGACAGAATAACCAAAATTGCAAAGAGTGATTTTTGTTAAGCAGTTAGAGTGGCTACCTTTTGCTTGTGACTGCCTGGCATCCATTTAACCTTCTTTTCCTCTTTTTTTTTGGTTAGGCTACTTTCTCTTTTGTTATCTTGTTACTGATTTTCTGAACAGAAATAACCCCCTCTGATATTGGAATGAAGGAAATATTTATTTACAAAGGATAATGGGAATCTTACTTATCTTCATATTTTTATTTTTACAGGTTGTACATAATAATATTATATTTACAGGTTTGATATTGTATTAGAGTTCTCAAGAGAAACAGAACCAGTAGGATGTGAGAGTGTGTGTGTGTGTGTGTGTGTGTGTGTGTGTGTTGTCAGAATGGAGATGCAGGGAAAGTCAGTGTTTCTGTTCAAGTCTGAAGTCCATCTGCTGAAAAATTCTTTCTTTTTGAAGAAAGTCAGTCTTTTGTTCTATTCTGGCCTTCAACTGATTGGATGAGGCCACTCGTGTTATAGACAGCAATCTGCTTCACTGAAAGTACACCGATTTCAATTTTAATCTCATCCAAAACACCCTCAGAAACATCCAGAATAATGTTTGATCAAATATCCGGGCAGTGTGGCCCAGCCAAATAAACCTATAAAATTAACTATCACAGATATCTAGTAGTAATGGCCAATTTTCATTTAGCTTTTCCTATGTGCTAGGTACTTGACTAAGCTTTTTACAAGCATCATTTCAATGAATTCTCATGCAATTATTTGAGCAGATGCTATCACTGTCTTCTTTTTATAAATGAGGAACTAACACTAAGGGAAACTAACCTTTAAAAAAACTTGCCTAGGCCATCTAGTAGATGGTAGAGCCAGGACATGAACCTGGTTTGTATGATTCCTAAAGGCCATGCTCTTAACAAACAAGCCACATTGCTACTTCAAGATTAGCAATTTGTTTGCCATGCTTTCATCCTTTTTAGTAGAATACTCTGGCAGCATGGGAGAAAGAGTCTGGGATTGGTAATCAGGAGACAAAATGTCTTTTTTTCATGCAGTGTTTTTGAGCTATAACTGCTAGAAATATGTTATGTTTAGGAGATAACACGTTAAGTAAGACAAAGTCCTAGTTCTTACAAATTTAGTGGGACTTCTGGGAAGTAGATGTGCTAAATCATGCATGGAGTGTTATGACACCATACAGCAGGAATGTCTAACCAAAGTCCTGAAGCCAGGGAAAACACCTGGAACGAAAGATGTCCAAGTTGAATCTTGAGAGCAGAGTAGGTATTAGCCAGATGAACAGGATTGGAAGAACATTCTACAGCATAGCTAGGACACAGTTTTCTCACTGGTTAAAATTAAGGACTAAGCTAAAACATCACTAAGATCCCTTCTGTGTTACTTTTATATCACTACCATAGCAAATTACCACAAAATTACCAGCTTAAATAACACACACTTATTGTTTTACAGTTAGGAAGTTTAGAAGTCTGACAGGTCTCACTGCACTAAAATCAAGGTATTATCAGCCAAGCTGTGTTCCTCTCTGGAGGCTCCAGGGGAGAATTCATTTCATTGTTCAGCTTCTTGTAATAGTAGGAATAAGATCCCCGTTTTCTTGCTGGCTGTCATCTGTAGGTTGTTCCCAGCTTCTACAGGCCACCACATGCCTTGGCACAGGGCTTCCTTCCCTCCATCTTCAAAGCCAGAAAAAGTGGTTTGAGTGCCTCTCATGCTTTGAATCTCTTCTTTTTCCGGCTCATCTCTCTGACCCAGCTGGGAAAGATTTTCCACTTTTAAAAGCTCATATGATTAGATTGGGCTCACCCTTGGATGATCCTTGGATCATCCATCCTCCTTGGATAATCCAAGGTGTTATATATTCAGGTTATTCTGGAAAAGTTTACAACCTGCATGTGTATTCTCTAGCCTGGCATCTGGACTTCAGGTTGCAGAATCAAGGGGATTATGTTTTTATATTGGTTATCCCTCACCAAAATTGGGGTAATGATCTCCAACACTGCTTCCTTCCTACTTCCAGGTCAGATTCAAGGTTGACTGAGTCTTAAAGTCTCCCTCAACTCTAGGGTGCCTGGTGGCTCAGTCAGTTAAGCATCCAACTCTTGATTTTGGCTTAGGTCATGATCTTATGATCCTGAGATCGAGCCCCACATAGTGCTCTGTGCTGGGCATAAAGCCTGCTTAAGATTCTCTCTCCCCTTTCTCCCTCTGCCCTTCCTCTGCTCATGCACTTTCTTGAACTCTCTCTCAAAAAACAAAAAATCTTCCTCAACTCTTAGTTGATTTCTCCTTGCTCCTCAGACCTACAAAACCAGGGCCTACCCTCTGTATTGAGCTGAATCTAACCTGGTGGTAGGTAGGAGCAAGGTCATTTAGAAAAACATCCCCATTTTGGTGAGGGATAACGAATCTGAAACAATAAGCTTGATTCTTTCACCTGGATACCAGAGGCCATATTTCCTGAATTCATATCTAGATGTCCCTCTACTGCCCCACTCACCAGTCTTCAAGAAAATGTATTATCAGAAGTAGAGAAGGGGAAAATTGTGCAAAGTATTGTTTTAACATAATTTTTATGAAATACAATTTTAACTTAAAAGATTAACATTTTAACTTGTAATACCACGTATTTCGCAACACTGCGAAATATACTTCAATATTATACATCACATACTGTCTCTAGAATACATCATACTTTTTTCAAATACAAAATGGGATTGCAAGTATGGACTCTGGAGCCAAATGTCCTGAATTTGAATTCTGTTTTTACCTTTCATGGGACTGTCAGCAAATTACTTATTCTCCTCTCTGTTTCCTTATTTCTAAAACAGGGATGATAATGTCACCTACTTTTCTGGATTATTTTGAACCATAACTGATTGAATGCTTGTAAAGTGCTTAGCACAGTGTCTGACATATATACAAGAACTTATTGTTGAAAGAGCACTGTTATTATCTCGAGGGTATTGAGAAGGAGCTTGAAAGTGGTTACATGGCCAATTATGGTGGATCCAAGATCAGAGGTCATTTCCTGCCTGCACCCTAATCCATGCTCTTGTTTCTGAATCTCCACATAGCCTGTGTATGCGGCAATGTTGGGTGATATTTTTTCTCCTCATCTTAGGGAAAAATCTGTAGGAGAGAAGTATTTATCTTGTCTCTCTATGCCTCAAATCAGTTATAACCAAATTTGACTACATTTTTGCTTTGCAATTACAAAAGACACTTCAAAATCCCCCTCTCTTCTGACTTTTCACTTTTTCAAACTGGTAATATTTTTAAAGTTGCTGGGTATTTTGATAATGTGTTTCCTTGGTTCTTTGTTTACAAAAAGACTTACTGTATTACTAATCCTTGGTAGATCTTCAAGAACATCTGGTCTGGTGCCCAGAGTTTTATTAACAGTGTCAGAAACAGCAAACTACCGTTGGCTCATAGAGGGTTGAGGGCAATCCCCAACCAAAAGTACCTAAACTTCAGACAAAGTAACCCACTGATGAGATGTATTTCACTGAAGTTTGCAGCAAACATATTCAGCAAGATTATATTGTCAATAAATTTGTTTCTAGAGAAGCATATCCACACTTGTCAAGAGAGATTATTTTAGGAATTTCCTTCTTTTTTCTTTTTCCTTCTTCCTTCTTTTAGTCGTTTTCTCAGATAATTAATTTTAGGAGATAATATTTTAAACATACAAGGGGACAAACAAACAAATAACTTATAAAATTATAAATCCAATTTACAATTGCACCAAGAACCATAAAATACCTGGGAATAAACCTAACAAAGATGTAAAAGATCTGCATGCTGAAAACTATAGAAGTCTTATGAAATAAATTGAAGAAGACACAAAGAAATGGAAAAAGATTCCATGCTCATGGATTAGAAGAACAAATATTGTTAAAATGTCAATACTACCCAAAGCAGTCTACACATTCAATGCAATCCCAATCAAAATTGCACCAGCATTCTTCTCAAAACTAGAACAAATAATCCTAAAATTTGTATGGAACCACAAAAGACTCCGAAAAGTCAAAGTAATGTTGAAAAAGAAAACCAAAGTGGGAGGCATCACAATCCCAAACTTAAGCCTCTACTCCAAAGCTGTAATCATCAAGACAGTATGGTATTGGCACAAAAACAGACACATAGACCGGTGGAATAGAAGAGAGAACCCACAATTGGACCCACAGATGTATGGCCAACTAATCTTTGACAAAGCGGGAAAGAGTATCTGATGGAAAAAAGACAGTCTCTTTAGCAAATGGTGTCGGGAGAATTGGACAGCAACATGTAGGAATGAAACTGGACCGCTTTCTTACACCATACACAAAAATAAACTCAAAATGGATGAAAGGCCTAAAGGTGAGACAGGAAACCATCAAAACCCTAGAGAGAAAACAGGCAACAATCTCTTTGACCTTGGCCACAGCAACTTCTTACTTGACATGTCTCTGAAGGCAAGGGAAATAAAAGCAAAAATGAACTATTGGGACCTCATGAAGATAAAAAGCTTCTGTGATCCCATATTTCTGATATATACATCTTATGTCTTTATACTAGGATCTAGTCTTCATGTGAGCAAGGGGTTTGTCTTATTCTTCTATTATGTAAATTATCTTTGAATGGAGGTGTATGATTGTTTTATTCATGGGAGTCATCTTTTATTACAGTTTATTATTCTGTCTCTCTTACTCTGTTTTTCTCTGTCTCTGCCTCTGTGCCTCTCCCTCTTCTCTCAATTTCTTTCCTCTGTTTCATGGCTAGTTGGAATTAAAATTAGGACAAAATGCTTTACATGCTGTGAAGCCAGCGTTTCTGAGCTCAAGAGTATTTTAAGAGTAGAACATGGGATTTGTTAAGAACAAATCAGTCTTTGCAAAATTGGATTAAGTATTCTATCTATTTTCAAAGATTTCCATTACCATACCCACTCTAGTGTCAGTCTAATTTAGTGTGAAAGCTCAAGAGGTCTCTGCTTAACTAGAAAATCATTCCTCTGGACATACTCGGGCTGCTTGCAATGTGGTTAGTGACATCCTTGGCTCAGTGGCTAAAAGACATTCCCTGGAGCTCTCAAAGGTCATTAAGCAGATGTCCAATTACACTCTAGATTGTATTTGGCAACATTACTACCAGATGGTTTCATTCTGGTTATGTTTCAATTTTTATTTCTTTACCCCTATTCATCCTTATGGGGTTCTGTCTGCAGTAAACAATTATGCCTCTAGGAAATCTTTGCATCACAGAATGTATTGATCCTGAGTTGGGTTCCTCAATATAGTAATTTTAGCACACAATCCAGCTCTCTGTTTTATAGGTGACATTTCCTTAGGCTCTTCAAAGACCAAGAAGATGACCTTGTGTATTAAATGAATGTCTTACTTCCAGAAGGGATAGCAATTTCCCTTTGGATGAGCCAATTAATTTGCCCTGCAGAACCCTGAGAAATGTCAGAAATTGGAAATATAATTCATAAGGTAGGCATAAGTGGTATTAAAGGGGCCCCAAGATAGGGGATTATTTAAGAGTTTGTAAAAGAAGGAGTTAGATTGATCCTGTCTTCTCCCCCTTACTGGCTAATTAGGTTACTAACCCTCTTCATTCCTACAGAAGACTAGAGACTTAGTCTTTAGAGAAAGTGAAACCAAGTGTATTTACAAAAACATGCTGTGGGATACGTTTAGCCCTAGGGCTGACCCTGATAGTTAAGGAGCACTAGACATCAAAATAAATCAACCTAAAAAATGAAATCATTGGAGGAAGCAGAGATGATGCAGACAGCAGAAGGAAACATCAAAGGAATTAAAGTCATTATCCTTAGAGAGATAATAAATGTATGACATCCATTAATCAAGAACAGAATACAATAAAAAAGGTACAATCAGAATATGGAAGGATTCCAGGAAATTAAGATAAGCTGAATAAAAACAAACTCAAAAGAGAATCAATGGATAAATCTAAGAAAATCCCTAAGGGACACCTGGGTAGCTCAATTAGTTAAGCGTCTAATTTCGGCTCAGGTCATGATCTCACGGTTGGTGGGTTCGTGCCCCTGTGCCCCGTGTTGGGCTCTGTGCTGACAGCTTGGAGCCTGGGTCCTGCTTTGGATTCTGTGTCTCCCTCTCTCTCCCTCTCTCTGCCCCTTCCCCACACATTCTCTGTTTCTCTCAAAAACGAATAAACATAAAAAAAGAAAATCCTTAGAAAAATAAAAAAGACAAAGAGATAGATAATAGGAGGGAAAAGATAAGAAAATAAGAAAGTAAAGATAACCTTATTTCTGAAGGCTTAACATCCTACTGAGATAAGTCCCAGCAAGAGAGAATAAACAGAAATGAATACATTTTCAATTAGATACTATACTAGAAAATTTCCCAGAATTGAAAGACTTATGACTCCAGATAGGAAAAGCCCACTAAATTTCCAGCACAAGAAATAATGACACACTTTTTTCAAGGCTAACCATTATGGCATTTCAATACCAGAAAAAAATGCTTCAAATATAATACTTTGATTAAAAATTAGAATTAATTAAAACAATGTATTGGGAAAAGGTTCTGTGCATAGCTGATTCTTGCTGGTTTCAAATCAGTTCCACATAAAAGAAATGCTAGTAGAAATTTAGCAATTATTTCTAGAATTTAGATGTAAAGGTACCACTAGTGAATAATTAAAAACATGAAATCTGGGATACCTGGTTGGCTCAGTCGGTTGAACATCAAACCTTGGCTCAGGTCACGATCTCATGGTTTGTGAATTCCAGCCTCGTATTGGATTCTCTTCTGTTGACACAGAGCCCACTTCAGATACTCTGTTCCCCTGGCCCGCTGCCCCTTCCCGCTTGCTCGCTTTCTCTCAAAAATAAATAAATGTTAAAAAAAAAAAAAAAAAGCATGGGATCCTAGGAAAGTTAATTCACAATGGGTAACATCCTTCACACACTTTTCGTATCTTTTAGCAAGATGCACTAAAATGATCAAAATCCCTATGCAAAAGATTGCACATTAGAACAATTTGGGATCCCAAAATCCTTTCATATTTTATCATTTGTTCTTTAAAAATATCACATGTTGAGGGGCACCTGGGTGGCTCAGTTAGTTAAGCATCCGACTTCTGCTCAGGTCATGATCTCGCTGTTCGTGAGTTCGAGCCCTGTATGGGGCTCTGTAATGACAGGTTGGAGCCCGAAGCCTGCTTCAGATTCTTTGTCTTCCTCTCTCTCTGCCCTCCCCCCCGCCTCAAAAATAAATAAACATTAAAAAAAATTAGTAAAAAAATATCACATGTTGAAGAAATTTTTACTGCCTTTGAAGAAAATGTGAATTATATTTTGTTTCACAGACAGTAATTGTTTGAAGAATCAAGTGGTTTTTCACACAATAGTACTATTGAGGGATTAAATTAAGGTTGCACAAGTCAGCATTTTGTTCATTTTATTAGTTAATTGTGTCTTATATAGCATTAGGATTGATTTGCTCATATAAGAGTTGCCCCACACACTAGGATTCTGTTTCAGTGATCCAAGAATTAATACTTCCTTTTAATTTCAAGTTGTACTAACTTGGGCTCTTGGACCGCTGTGAGTAGCAGGCCAACACCAAGGACATAACTCTTTGGGAAATCTTTAATTGAAAATATTCCCCTTCCTCCTGCATTGGCTGAATCAGGAACTTGTTTTCTTCACTAGAAATGAAGTGCTATCCAGCATCCACATCCAGATGGCCTGAGGTCTGAAGCGGACTGTGGATCTGTGAAAAGACTGTGTGTTGCTCTTCAAATTGGAGAATTACTCTTGGCAGAGGAGGGCTTTGAAGTTGCTGTGTGAAGTCAGCAAAAAGCATTAGGAAGCACCCACATGAAAGGGCTCTTTTCTTCATCAGGTCTGCTGCTCGCAGAGGGGATGATTACATGTCCTCATTCATCTTCTTTCCCTGTGAAAACCGTGGACTTCTGTGCCACGCTCAGCAGGTGTCTTCTTCCTAAACCACCCAAGTTCATAGAATATATAAGTCTGCTTTTTATGAGCTATGGCTGTGTTCTTCTGTGGCTGTACTCAGAAATAAGACCTATTAAAATGAAAATGTACTTTTTAGAAAAATGGCATGGTTCAACCCACAAGGCCATGGGGGGCAGATCTAATTTAGGAGCTGACACTCAGCAAGGGACTGCTGACATAGTGGAAAATGATGAGATCAAGAACCAGAGGCTCCCCAGACATGGAAAATGTTCTGAGAGCAAAACAGTCCTACGGTTTGGTTTCCGGATATCAAAAACGTGCCCTTTTCTGGAAGTTAAAAGGTTCTTAGGGGAAATAAATAGAATTCCCAATTTGGTATATTCATGGTCTGAAGGAGACAAGAGAAAGTCCTTGTTTATAGTTGGGGTGCATTTACTGTAGAAGCAGTATCTGACCTAATCCAAAGAAACTGGTTTAATAATTGAGCCTCCTTTGAGAATGTAGTCTTAGTTTGCTTGCTGCAGGAAAGGCATCCTGAAGGTCATTGTGTGGAGTCAGTGGGTTATGTCTGTGTGCACCCTTTTTCCACTTAGGGCACAGTGATTCAGGTGTGGGTTCCAGGGACCAGCCTGTCCATCAACCTTCGTCAACACCTTGAGTACATTATACCCTCTCTCCTTGTTGCTTTTTTTTTTGTACTATCTTTGCTGTACTAAACACTAACCTTAAACTAGAAAACCTGTTATTGTTTACACTTTGCTTCAGACATGCTGTTCTTGCTTCTGTAATGAGGTTGTTCACTTCTTTGATGCAAGGAACCTGCCTTTTTTTATTGTTTTAGTTTTTTTTTTTTTTTTGGTAATTTATTACTGCTTAGTGCAACTGGCACATAGCAGCTGTTCAATAGATAAGGGGTCTCCATATAATTTATACCCAAATTGAAACACCTTTGAGAGCAAAAGTGAATGCTTTTACTTGTCATGATGAAACAATAGGTGTAAATTACGAATTGCGACATAAGGTCAGTTTGTCAACATATATATACTTTTTTGAGTTTTATTTTTTATTTTTAAAAATTTACATCCAAATTAGTTAGCATATAGTTCAACAATGATTTCAGGAGTAGATTCCTTAGTGCCCCGTACCCATTTAGCCCATCCCCCCTCCCACAACCCCTCCAGTAACCCTCAGTTTGTTCTCCATATTTATGAGTCTCTTCTGTTTTGTCCCCCTCCCTGTTTTTATATTATTTTTGTTTCCCTTCCCTTATGTTCCTCTGTTTTGTCTCTTAAAGTCCTCATATGAGTGAAGTCATATGATTTTTGTCTTTCTCTGATTCACTAATTTCACTTAGCATAATACCCTCTAGTTCCATCCACGTAGTTGCAAATGGCAGCATTTCATTCTTTTTGATTGCTGAGTAACTGAGTATACATATATACTATGTATATATACCATACATTGTGTGCATACATAGATGTATACACACTACATCTTCTTTATCCATTCACCTGTCAATGGACAATTGGGTTCTTTCCATACTTTGGCTATTGTCTATAGTGCTGCTATAAACATGGGGGTGCATGTGTCTCTTTGAAACAGCACACCTGTATCCCGTGGATGAATGCCTAGTAGTGCAATTGCTGGATCGTAGGGTAATTTTATTTTTAGTTTTTTGAGGAACCTTCATACTGTTTTCCAGAGTGGCTGCACCAGCTTGCATTCCCACCAACAAAGCAAAAGAGACCCTCCTTCTCCACATCCTCACCAACATCCGTTGTTGCCTGAGTTATTCATGTTAGCCATTCTGACAGGTGTGAGGTAGTATCTCATTGTGGTTTTGATTTGTATTTCCCTGATGATGAGTGATGTTGAGCATTTTTTCATGTGTCCGTTGGCCATCTGGATGTCTTCCTTGGAGAAGTGTCTATTCATCTCTTTTGTCCATTTATTCACTGGATTATTTGTTTTTGGGTGTTGAGTTTGATAAGTTCTTTGTAGATTTTGGATACTAACCCTTTATCTGATACGTCATTTGCAAATATCTTCTCCCATTCTGTTGGTTGCCTTTTAGTTTTTCTGATTGTTTCCTTCGCTGTGCAGAAGCTTTTTATTTTGATGAGGTCCCAGTAGTTCATTTTTTCTTTGTTTCCCTTGCCTGTGGAGACACGTTGAGTAAGAAGTTGCTGCGGCCAAGATCAAAGAGGTTTTTGCCTGCTTTCTTCTTGAGGATTTGATGGCTTCCTGTCTTACATTGAGTTCTTTCATCCATTTTGAGTTTATTTTTGTGTATGGTGTAAGAAAGTAGTCTAGGTTCATTCTTCTGCATGTCGCTGTCCAGTTCTCCCAGCACCACTTGCTGAAGAGACTGTCTTTATTCCATTGGATATTCTTTCCTGCATTGTCAAAGATTAGTTGGCCATATGTTTGTGGGTCCATTTCTGGGTTCTCTATTCTGTTCCATTGATCTGAGTGTCTGTTGTTGTGCCAGTACCATACTGTCTTGATGATTACAGCTTTATAGTATAGCTTGAAGTCTGGGATTGTGATGCCTCCTGCTTTGGTTTTCTTTTTCAAGATCGCTTTGGCTATTTGGGGTCTTGTCTGGTTCCATACAAATTTTAGGATTATGTGTTCTAGCTCTGTGAAGAATGCTGGTGTTATTTTGATAGGGATTGCATTGAATATGTAGCTTGCTTTGGGTAGTATCAACATTTTAACAGTATTTGTTCTTCCTATCCAGGAGCATGTAATATTTTTCCATTTTTTTGTGTCTTCTTCAATTTCTTTCATAAGCTTTCTATAGTTTTCAGTGTATACCTTTTTCACCTCTTTGCTTAGATTTATTCCTAGGTATTTTATGGTTTTTTGTGCAACTGTAAATGGGATTGATTCCTTGATTTCTCTTTCTGCTGCTTCATTGTTGGTGTATAGGAATGCAACCGATTTCTGTGCATTGATTTTATATCCTGCAACTTTGCTGAATTCATGAATCAATCCTAGAAGTTTTTTGGTGGAATCTTTAGGGTTTTCCATATAGAGTATCATGTCATCTGCGAAGAGTGAAAGTTTGATCTTCTCCTGGCTGATTTGGATGCCTTTTATTTCTTTGTGTTGTCTGATTGCAGAGGCTAAGATTTCCAATACTTTGTTGAATAACAGTGGCGAGAGTGGACATCCTTGTCTTTTGCTGACCTTAGGGGGAAAGCTGTCAGTTTTTCCCCATTGAGGATGATATTAGCGTTGAGTAGTTCATATATGGCTTTTATGATCTCGAGGTATGCTCCTTCTATCCCTACTTTCTGGAGGGTTTTTATCAAGAAAGGATGCTGTATTTTGTCAAATGATTTCTCTGCATCTATTGAGAGGATCATATGGTTCTTGTCCTTTCTTTTATTGATATGATGAATCACGTTAACTGTTTTGTGGATATTGAACCAGCCCAACTATAAATCCCACTTGGTCGTGGTGAATAATTTTTTTGATGTATTGTTGGACCCGGTTGGCTAATATCTTGTTGAGGATTTTTGCATCCATGTTCATCAGGGAAATTGGTCTATAGTTTTCCTTTTTAGTGGGGTCTCTGTCTGGTTTTGGAATCAAGGTAATGGGGGCTTCATAGAAAGCGTTTGGAAGTTTTCCTTCCGTTTCTAATTTTTGGAACAGCTTCAAGAGAATAGGTGTTAACTCTTCCTTAAATGTTTGGTTGAATTCCCCTGGAAAGCCATCTGGCCCTGGACTCTTGTTTTTTGGCAGATTTTTGAATACTAATTTGATTTCCTTACTGGTTATGGGTCTGTTCAAATTTTCTATTTCTTCCTGTTTCAGTTTCGGTAATGTATATGTTTCTAGGAATTTGTCCATTTCTTCCATGTTGCCCAGCCCATTTTATTGGCATATAATTGCTCATAATATTCTCTTATTACTGTTTTTATTTTTGCTGTGTTGGTTGTGATCTCTCCTCTTTCAGTCTTGATTTTATTTATTTGGGTCCTTTCCTTTTTCTTTTTTTATCAGACTGCCTAGGGGTTTATCAATTTTGTTAATTCTTTCAAAGAACCAGCTTCTGGTTTCATTGATCTGTTCTACTGTTGTTGTTTTTTGTTGTTTTTTTTTTTGTGTTTTTTTTTGGTTTCAATAGCATTAATTTCTGCTCTAATCTTTATTATTTCCTGTATTCTGCTGGTTTGGGGTTTTATTTGCTGTTCTTTTTCCAGCTCTGTAAGGCATAAGGTTAGGTTGTGTATCTGAGATCTTTCGTCCTTCTTTAGGAAGGCCTGGATTGCTATGTACTTTCCTCTTAGAACTGCATTTGCTGCGTCCCAGAGGTTTTGGGTTGTGGTGTTATCATTTTCATTGACTTCCATATGCTTTTTAATTTCTTCTTTAACTGCTTGGTAGCCCATTCATTCTTTAGTAGGATGTTCTTCAGTCTCCAAGTATTCGTTACCTTTACAAATTTTTTCTTGTGGTTGATTTCTCATAGCATTGTGGTCTGAAAATATGCATGGTATGATCTCAATCTTTTTGTACTTACTTAGGGCTGATTTGTGTCCCAGTATATGGTCTATTCTGGAGAACGTTCCATGTGCACTGGAAAAGAATGTATATTCTGCTGCTTTAGGATGAAATGTTCTGAATATATCTGTTAAGCCCATCTGGTCCAGTGTGTCATTCAAAGCCATTGTTTCCTCGTTGATTTTTTGATTAGATGATCTGTTCATTGCTGTGAGTGGGGTGTTGAAGTCTCCTACTATTATGGTATTACTATCCATGAGTTTCTTGATGTTTGTGACTAATTGATTTATATATTTGGGTGCTTTCACATTTGACACATAAATATTTACAATTGTTAGTTCTTCTTGGTGGATAGACCCTTTGATTATGATATGATGCCCTTCTGCATCTCTTGATACAATGTTTATTTTAAAGTCTAGATTGTCTGATATAAGTATGGCTACTCCGGCTTTCTTTTGTTGACCATTAGCATGATAGATGGTTCTCCATACCCTTATTTTCAGTCTGAAGGTGTCTTTAGGTCTAAAGTGTGTCTCTTGTAAATAGCATAGAGATGAATCTTGTTTTCTTTTCTTTTCTTCTTTTTTTTATTTACATTTATTTATTTTTGAGAAACAGAGTTAGACAAAGTGTGAGTGGGGGAGGGGCAGAGAGAGAAGGAGACACAGAATCTGAAGGAGGCTCCAGGCTCTGAGCAAGGTGTCAGCACAGAGCCCGATGCAGGGCTTGAACCCACGAACTGTGAGATCATGACCTGAGCCAAAGTCGGACGCTCAACCGACTGGGCCACTCAGGCGCCCCAATGGATCTTGTTTTCTTATCCATTCTGTTACCCTATGTCTTTTGATTGGAGCATTGAGTCCATTGACGTTTAGAATGAGTACTGAAAGATATGAATTTATTGCCATTATGATGTTTGTAGAGTTGGAGTTTCTGGTGGTGTTCTCTGGTCCTTTCTAATCTTTGTTGCTTTTGGTATTTATTTATATATATATTTTCATCTTTTCCCCCTCAGAGAGTCTCTGTTAAAATTTCTTGCAGGGCCGGTTTAGTGGTCACAAGTTCTTTAATTTTTGTTTGTCCGGGAAACTTTTTATGTCTCCTATTTTGAATGACAGCCTTCCTGGATAAAGAATTCTTGGTTGCATATTTTTCTGATTCAGCACACTGAATTTATCCTGCCGCTCCTTTCTGGACTGCCAAGTTTCTGTGGATAGGTTTGCTGCAAAACTGATCTGTCTTCCCTTGTAGGTTAGGGACTTTTTTTCCCTTGCTGCTTTCATGATTGTCTCCTTGCCTGAGTATTCTGTGAATTTGACTATGGTATGCCTTGTTTTTGGTCAGTTTTTGTTGAATCTAATGGGGGTCTTCTGTGCTTCCTGGATTTTGATGTGTGTGTCTTTTCCCAGGTTAGGAAAGTTTTCCGCTATGATTTGCTCACATAACATTTCTACCCCTATTTCTCTCTCTTCCTCTTCTGGGACCCCTATGATTCTGATGTTATTCCTTTTTAATGAGTCACTGATTTCTCTAATTCTTAAATCGTGCTCTTTTGCCTTAATCTCCTTCTTTTTTTCTGCTTCATTATTCTCTATAAGTTTGTCCTCTATATCACTGATTCTCTGTTCTGCCTCATCCATTCTTGCTGCCACTGCATTCATTTGTGATTGCAGCTAAATTACAACATTTTTAATTTCATTCTGGCTATTTTTTACTTCTTTTATCTCCACAGAAAGGGATTCTAATCTATTTTTGACTCCAGCTAGTATTCTTATTATCGTGATTCTAAATTCTGGTTCAGACATCTTGCTTGTATCTGTGTTGGTTAAATCCCTGGCTGTCGTTTCTTTGTGTTCTTTCTTTTGGGGTGAATTCCTTCGTTTTGCCATTTTGAAGGGAAGAAAAGGAATTAATGAGGTAGAAAAATTAAAATTAAAAAAATTAAAATTAAAAAATATTAAAATTAAAAAATTAAACACACACACACACACACACACACACACACACAAACTGAATAAATTATGCTAGATCCTAGGTGTGTTTTGGTCTGGGTGTTGAAAGTGGTTTGACAGATTAGAGAAAAAAAAAGAGGGAGAGAAGAAAAAAAAAGGAAGTCGTTTGAGAATTTGAAAAAAATGAATACACTGAAGTAGACTAAAATGAGATGATGGAGGTAAAATAGAATTTGAAAAAATATACACAGAAGTAAAGAATATAGTAGAAAAAACTAAAGAAAATATTTTTATTAAAAATTAAAAATAAAAATGAATTTTTCTTTTTCTATATTCAACAAAAAGAAAAGAAACAAAAAAGAGAAAAAAGAAGAAAAAAAGGAAAAAAACGAAATCATTTGAAAATTTGAAAAAGCGAATACACTGTAGTAGACTAAAATAAAATGATGGAATTAAAATAGAATTTTAAAAAATTTACATAAAAGCAAAAAATATAGTAAAAAATTAAAGAAAAATATTTTTAATAGAAATTGAAGGTAAAAATGAATTTTTTCTCTTTCTGTATTCAAGAAAAAGAAGTGTAAAAGAGAAAAAAAAAGAAAGAAAATTGAATAGATGGACCTGCTAGAAGGTCCAAATTCAATAGACGGACTAGATTGAAGTAGGACTGAAATTGTTTTCACCTAGAAGTCATTCTATGAAGCACTGTATATTCCATAAACTAAGACGGCAGTGAGACTTGTGTTCTTGAAGAGCCAGGTTGGCCCAGTTGGGCGGGGCTCAGTGTAACAGTTCCGCTTTCCACTAGATGGCGTTGCTAGCCTACTGAGGTGGAGTGTTGTGGCGCCTGTAGGTGCGTATGCGCATGCGCGGGAGAGGTGAAAATCGCGTACCCAAGTCTGTTCTCCGGGATCAGCAATCGTGCACCCATCCTCTGTCTCCAGCTTTCATCCACTCCCTGCTTTTTCACTCTCTGTGACCAGGCCCCAGCCAGTACCTCTCTCCAGAGTTTTGTCTCAGATGCGGCTGCTTTTCCCGGCCCCTTACTTCTGAAGGACTGAGGCTTTGACCCATTCTGCCCCTCTGCGGGAGGGTCTCACCAAGCAATGGCCTAAAGAGCAATGGCGGAATGTCAGCTGCACTCAGGAATGTTTGCTGGACCCTGCTGCTGCAGGTGCCCAGAGACTGCGGCCAGGTGCCAGCCTGCCCCCCAAAAAGTTCACGAGACAGTGTAGTAGCAGCGTTTCAGGGATTATGGAAGATCACAACACACATCTGGCACCAGGCTTCACCCTTAATGACCTTGTTCTAGCCCCAGTGAATGTGGCCGCTTTCTGGAGTCTGCTGGGACCAGGTGGCTTCAACAGTCTCTACCAAATGACCTTCCAGCAGTGGAACCGCTTTTCCCCGTGTGGCCCGAGATCCTCCTGGACCCCACTCTGTTCCTGGGTTTTTGCCCTTCCCACCAGAGCACCACCAGGTATGGAGCTGTGGAGTTGCAGACTTCACTCCCTTGTTTACAATTTTAATGGAATTTAAACTCCCTCCTTTCTCCTTTCTACCTTTTTAGTTTAGTCTCTGCAGCTATTTCCAATTTTCCACTTTCTCTCCAGCTGCTTTTGGGGAGGGGTGCTTTTCCCGTATTCTCCCCCTCCCCAGTCTCCATCCTCTCTCCGCTCACAAAAGCACCTCCCTTCCTGCACCTTTCACTCCCCAAGTCCACTTCTCCCCGCTGCTTACCTTTTGAATTCTGTGGTTCAGGTTGTGCAGATTGTTGTGGTAATCCTCCAGTCAGTTTTTTAGGTGTGTAGGATGGTTTAGTATTGGTCTGGCTGTATTTCATGGACGTGAGACACAAAAAACTTCCATGCTGTTCCTCCATGTTGGCTTCTCCTCTGTCAACATATATTTGTAAACTAGAATTAATTTCTCCAATGATCTCCTAACCATAATTCTTAACCTTTAAACTTTCTTATCTCAGGAAATTTCCTATTGGGGCTTGAACAACTTCTCTCCCTTTAAAGCCTTTTTACTTAGATTGTGCTTTCCAAAACCACATTAGATGTCTTATGACTTGTTCCCTTTTTTATGAGTCGTTACACTCTACCCTACTCCTCCAATTTGTTAAGCAATACAATCTAGCAGTGTTTCTCCCTACCCAAACTCATTTTTTTTTTTTTTTTGTATCCTGAGACTTTTCTTTCTTTTTTTCTTTTTTCTTTTTTTCTTTTTGAAAGAAAGAGAGAGAGACATAGTGTGAGCAGGAGAGAGGCAGAGAGAGGGCGAGACACAGAATTCACAGCAGGCTCCAGGCTCTGAGCTGTCAGCACAGAGCCTGACATGGGGCTTGAACTCATGAACCACGAGATCATGACCTGAGCCGAAGTCAGACGCTTAAGTGACTGAGCCACCCAGGTGCCCCTCTCTGACCAAACTGTTGAACACAGACTCCCCAAGAAGTCATTCTATCCAAGATATTTCAAATCATACTCATGTTCCTGGATATTAGTTATTAAACCATCAGTCTTTGTTTTTAACAGATTTATAATTTGGTATGGGAGAAAACAGTTCCCATTTATTGGGGCCTAATTATATTCTAGGCACCTTACTCCCATCTCTAGTTATCACAAAGCTCTTCCAAAGCTTGTCTTGTGAAATAGTAGATCTTTCTGTGTATTATTGAATATATGTAAAAATAAAACTTTGAGAAAGTTATGTTAAAGTTAAAGATGTTTCTTTAGTGCAGCCATTCTCCACCATTAATAAGCTAGCGTACTTTATCAATTTCCAAAAGAGGTCTATAGTAAGCATTTTTGAACTAAGGAACTTATGCTCAGTTCACTCTCTTGGCCCTCTCTCCTTCACCCCAAAACCAGGGAGCATCAGCCATGTCTAATTTTTCAAAAAATACAGTTTGGAAAAATCTAAATTTGTAATACCTTTTACCTTTTAAGATCGAAATAGGCTTCATTACAATTTTTTCAGTGCAGGCTATTCCTTGATTTGCAACATGGTCAGGAGTCTTGCACTACTCTGTTATCTCTAACTGGAGACTTAATAAAATGATTTGTTGGGAATAAATAAACAGACTTTGTAAGAAGAAATGTTTACCTTATGTACTTACATATAACACACCTTAAAGGATTCTTAGTTGTTTCAGAAATTATCCTCAATTCCCTTTGCTAAGAATCTAGTGACATCCCTTATGTATTGTGGCAGAGAAATAGTTTCCATTCTGGTCCTATCTTTATTCTGTTGAGTATGTCCCATATGGATCTTGTCCTACAAATATGATCTGTCAGTTTCTTCCTTTAAGCCTCTTATTACAAAACCAGCCTTTGATTATGTACTTACTTAAAGTAAAGTCTTTAAGGATCAAGCCCTTATTAATAGTCTTTTTACAAAAGGGTATGCTTTCTTCTAATATGTTTCCTCAAACCACTAGCTGTCTTTTTATTTGCACTAGTATATAAAAAGGTCTTCTTCATGTTATAGTTCTGTGTTTGTAGGGGGTGTGTTTTAAATTTGCTTTGGCAAATTCTGCTTGGACTCTGAATCAAAAATAGGCCTCTCCTGTCCCTATGCAAAATCACGGATGTTGTAAGATTAAAAATTCCTCGCTAGCAAAAGTTCCTTAGTGTTTCTTAAATCCCTCCAGTCTCTAGATTAATTTAACAAATCTGTAATGAAATCTTCAGATGTGCTGTGCTTGTGCTAGGCACAGCAGGAACGAAGATAAAAAAGACATTTGGGGTCCAATATTGTGTAGCTATGGGGATGCACTGTCTCTGTTTTTCAAATAGTGTTGCTAGATCATTTAGGGGGAAAAAAAAGACACATTTGGTGAGAATTTATAGGTCAAGTGGAAAAAGTTATGATGTAGAAACTTTAACCAAGACAATCTATATCATAGTTTAAATTTTATTTTAGATGGGCTCTCTTCTATTCATGCAATTACATTAACAGTAAATAATACATTAAGAAAAAGGATACTTGTATGACTGGCATTTATTCCCAGAACATAAATTTGAAGTACTATACTGAGCAGACTGTACATATCAGCTAGACCAATGGATATGTGCTTCTTAATTTTGATAGATTGTCATCCATGGGTGTTGTGCATTAATTTGCTGGCCCACAGCAAGGAATAAAAGTGCCTCTTTCCCCAACACTTGCCAACATAGGAAGTTATCAGATCTTTTTATCCTTGCTAATATCTGATGCATGAAAAATGGTGTCTCATTATAGTTTTAATTTACATTTAGTGAACATCTTTTCATATATTTAAGAGTCACTTGTATTTTCTTTTCTACCAACTCTCTGTCTTTCCCATTTTCCTTCTGGATGAGAAATGCCTTGGCAAAGATTTCAGTTCAACTGATAGCATTCTTATCACTCTGTATTCAAATCCAACATTAACAATAAACATAGATTTATAGAGTCAGGTGTTTTTTTAAAAGACGGAAGTGCCAAAGAGTGAGTTTTACCATATGGATGATTTACATTTTTATTATAAAATTTTAACCTAGATTAAATTAATGTATTCTATTTCATAGTTATTTCTTTTTGTGCTGTAAAGTGACAGAATTGTTCCCTACTATATGTATTGCCGAATGTTTTTAATGGAGTTTAAACATTTTATAATTTTACTCACCATCGGGTTCTAATTAAAGATAAAATAGATAAAATAGTTTTGCTTTTTCTTCCTTCTTTTCATACTTTGTAACTGAGATACTTTTTTTTTTCTATTGATCTGAATGAAGAGTTGGCTAAAAGACAATGAAAATCTGAAATTAATAACAGAAAACAGTACTAAGGTTCCACCCAAAGAATGATAGTGATATTTCTGATAGTAAATCCTTTTTAAACATTTATTAAAAACCAAAAGTATTCCCATGAAACAGGCTTCACCATAAATGTTCTGTAACCACTTGCAGAAACTGAGAAGAGTCTATTTGCTCAGAATCAATCTACATGACCACAGTACTGTGAGGTTTCTCCATAGGAGCTGGACACCATCCCCGTCTTATCTCATTTGCCAATTGCTACGAATTGTTGTGTATAGTCTGCTTACTATGTGCCAAGGGCAGGCAGCATCCAGAACTCAAGGATACAAATATAATTAATATTTTGTCCCTATCATGAAAGAAATAAATTGTTTTAACGCATCTATGGAAGTGTAATTGAACTGAAAAGAAACTCTATATATCTAAAATATACAATCAGAAGTTTTGACAACCATGAAACCATCACTGCAATCAGTGATTGCAACCATCACTCCCCCAAATATCTTCGTGTTTCTTTGTAATCTCTCCCCTTTATCTTTTCTTCCCCCTGCCCCAAACAGCTACTGGTCTGTTTTCTGTCACTGTAGTTTACTCTGTATTTTTAAAAATTTTATATAAACGGGAATATTGTATGTATTTCATTTTGCTTGGCTTCTCTTGCTTGGCATAATTACTTTGAGATTTATTCATGTTTCTGTGTGTATCAGTAGTTAGTCTTTTTTTATTGCTAGAAGTATACAATTGCAAAGCTAATCCTCAATTTATCTGTTTATTCATTGATGGACATTTGGGTTGTTTTCACTTTGGGGCTATTATAAATAAAGCTGTTATGACGGTTCATGTACAAGTATTTATGTAAATAATATTTTTTCATTTTTTCTTGGGTAAATACCTAGGTGTGGAATGGCTGGATCATATGGTAGGTAATATTTCACTTTTTAAAAAACTGCCAAACTGATTTCCAAAGCCATTATACCATTTTACTTTCCTACCACCAGTATATAAGAATTCCACTCACTCTATACCTTTGCTAACATTTGGTATAGTCTGAATTTTTAATTTTAGGCGATCTAATAAGTACATGGAAGCATCTTATTATGGTATTAGTTTCCTTTGTTAATTATTAATAATGATGATCATCTTTTCAGGTACTTGTTTTCCACCTCTGTATTTTCTTTAGTGAAGTATTGGTTCAAATCTTTTGTCTATTTTTTTTATTGAGTTAGCTGTTTTCTTATTATTGCATTTTGAGAGTTTCTTATACAGTCTAGATGTAAGTCCATTATAAGATACGTAATTTGCAAATATTTGTGGCTCACCTTTCCATTTTGCTATTGAGATCATTTTAATTCTAATGAGAAGGGGCATTTATTCAGTGATGAGTAGCTCAGAGAAATAATTACTGAACTGAAAATTGAAGGATGAATTGGAAGTCCCCTGGTTAAAAAAAAAAAAGTGTGTGTGTGTGTGTAGAATAAAGTAGGATGTCGTGAAAATCTTGACATAAATTTGTTTATCAGATTATTTTACTCCAGGATACAATATAAAAAAAAGTCAAAACTTGAAGCACTCTAGGAAAGAAAGGCTACTGAAAGAAAGGTAGCTGGGCCATGTGGGAAGAGTGTTTAGTATATGTGCTGCCGAAGCGAGCACTGGGAAGAGTGTTTAAAAGAGGATGGCGGTTGACAAAAATCTCACAGATTTCATTCTGACATTTTGCCCCCTCACTATTCTGTATTTCTTTTCTTTCAGGCTGGCAGGTGCCAAATAATTAATAGCTGGGGGGCTAAGTACCCAGATATGATGGGAACTTAGAGATGTTATCTTGGAAGTTAAGGATATTTGTCTTTTTAAATGGTAAATCAGGTGATTTGCATGTGACTACTCGAAGCTATTGACTATTAGGCTGGGAAAAGGGAGACCAATAGGATTCATAAAAGGTTTTTGACTCCATTCCCAAAGCTCACTGACAGCCAAACAAGTATACAAATAATATCTCCAGGTCAAAGTAAATCAAACTGCACTCCTGAGCCAAGGAAACAAAGGAGAATGTAATTTTTATCTCAGTAAATTAAATCATCTAGATCAGTCTGCCAACTACTCTGCTCTGCCTGCCAGATCTGGGTAATGGATCCAGTTACCCTGAAGGAAGAAGCAAGAATTCTGTTTGTTGAGTTGCCATTTGCATTAAGATCAGTACACCCAGAAATACCATCTACCATTGGATCTGGCAATCAAGGGCATTGATTATGTTGGTGGCTTTCACATTGAAATCAAGTTCCTAGCAGGTCACTGATTGTTAGGTAGGCATTGTTTAAGACAATAAATAATATATACTTCATCCGAGAGGAATATATCCTGGTTTGAACACAAGTGGTGGACACTTGTATAAATATCTGGTTTATTCAAAACGTTTGTGAAAGCCGGAAATCATTAAAAATGTTAATATAATAGATATTTTAATTTACAAGTGCACATTTAACTCATCAATCTTTTATGTAGGGCCTTTCCTCCCTCCCTCCCTTCCCTCCTTCCTTCCTTCCTTCCTCCAATATTTATTAAACTCTTACTAGGTATCACTCCAGGTGCTAGAGATAAAACAATAAGTAAAACAGACAAACACCTCTGCCTTATTGCTTACTTAGGAGCGAAGTCAGGGTATGTGGGGGCCATGCAAATGCTCCCACAGACTTCTTATGACAGGCAGCATAACTGAGCCCCAGCTTCTTATGTCCTCCCTCCCTTCCTTCTTTTCTTCAAATACTTAATCTCTCTTATAACCAGGCTCTCTGGAAGTTGAGGTTACTGTGATAAAGAAGGTACAATTATTGCCTTAAAAGAATGCCGGAATTCAAGAACACAGACAAGTAAATGTATAATTACAATACATAGTATTGAAATACATACAAATAATATGAATGATGAATTACAAAAGCCCTCACGAGGAAGTGATTAACTGTATTTGGGAGAATTAGGGACGTCTTCATAGAAAAGGTAATATTGGGTTGAATTTTGAAATGTTCGCAGAATCTATTGGGGAAAGAAGGAGAGACTGAGTATTGCATCCTCAAAATTTCCTGAGAGCTCAATATTTCAAGAGACAGTAGTTGAGCACTTCCATGTTGTGTTGTGTAGGAATGGAAACTTAGAAAGCAAACCATGATTAAATGAAGCAATGGTTTTGTTTTTTAATTTTTTTTTAAGTTGGCTCCATGCCCAACATGGGGCTTGAGCTCACCCCCTCCTGATTGAGAGTTGCATGCTCTACCAACCGAGCCAACCAGATGCCCCATGAAACCATTATTTTTAATATTTTTATGATAGTGTCATTATGGTCATGTTTTTTTTATTGTTTTTTTGTATTGTTTTTATTGAATCTTTAAGAGACCCATACTAAAAGATTTATAGGTAAAATTATATGATAACTGGATTTTCTTCAAAATTATATATTGGGGAGAGCAAGGGACAAGGTATAAATGGCCAGATCGGGGGGGCACCTGGGTGGCTCAGTCGGTTGAGTGCCTGACTTTGGCTCAGGTCATGATCTTGTGGTTTGTGGGTTCGAGCCCCACGTCGGGCTCTGTGCTGACACCTCAGAGCCTGGAGCCTACTTCGGATTCTGTGTCTCCTTCCCTCTCTGCCCCTCCCCCGTTCACACTCTAACTCTCTCTCTCAAAAATAAATACATGTAAAAACAAAAATTTTTCTAAAAATGGCCAAATCGGCCATAAATTGATAACTGGTGAAGTTGGGTGATGAGTACTAATGAAGATGGGTTCATTAGACTATTTTGCATAATAAACAGTTAAGAACAAAACAGTAAGACTTGGTTCCTGACTTTGAAAAGCTCATAGTGCCAAGAGGGAAGAGAGACCCAAACAGATAGTTTAAACACATTACGAGGAGAAACACTGAACCCAGTAGCAAGGATATATAATGTTACAGAATGAAATAGTGGTTATTTAAAATTAAAATTAATGCTAGCTGGCCCTACAATGTAGAGGGTTCACTGATAATTCATATCAGTGACTAAATCTCCATTCAGCTCTCTTGCTTTTAGAGACTGGGGAGTTGGAGAGAAAAGTTAGATTCAGGCAAAATGACTACGATTACCAGAGCATATGGAAGAGTCTTTGGATATATAAAAGGAAACCCAGAGGTGGTATTTTTGAAATGCTAGTGTTTGTAAAGAGGGAAAGAGAGAGGTGAGCAACATGAGAAGATGCTTCTCTCAAAGTTGGTGGGGATAATATTGAACTGTGTGTGTCACTGCTACCTAACCTCATTTATTGTCCTTATATCTTCACAAAAGGCTATCACACAAATGATCTCTTTTTCATTTTCCTCTTTTTCTGTTTGCAGAAAGCAAGAAAATAAATCTGAGTTTCACATGATGGAACACCTCAGTCAAGGAAGGCGATAATGAAGGACTCAGGAACAAATGCATTAGTGGTGACAGGAGAGGGTTAATCACAGGAATGCTCAATAATCCTGAGAGAAAGGATCAAGGATTCCACTGGAGGCTGGATATATGACATGTGAGTTAAAATTAGTATTGGTTGTGTCAAAAAGGAGGATGAAGCTAATGTACTTAAGTCACTACTGTTTTGTTGGAAACAGTTTTATCAGAGGCTTAATTCTGTTAAGCAAGGGGTAAGGGTCCTGGGCAACATTAATGCCTGTAGGTACCCATGAGGAAGAAGAGCTGTAGGAAGGGGCACAGGTATTTCTGAGAAAGGGGTATACAATACTTGAAAGAGGCTTATAAAAGAGAGATTTTCTTTCAAATGTGGTGCTCCCTGGGTCTTTGGCCTCTACTTTATTTCATGTTAGAAAGAGACAGACCACTGAATCTGAGGGCCTAGCAATGACATTTGCAGAACAGTGCAATTATCATCTAATAAGATACTTAACTTTCGATGCTTGTTTGCTGTAAAATGTGCTTTAAGCAAAATGAAATCCATGTGGAATGTCTTTAGAAAATTTGATCCTCATCCAACTATTTTAATGATTTAAATTGTGTAATGTAGCTTTGTGCAATTGTTTGAACTGGCTCTTAAGCTAAAATTGTGGTCAATAAAATTTCTGAGTTCATTCACTTAGCAATCCTGTCACTGAAGAAAAATAATTTTACAGCCAAAAATAATGACAGCCAAAATGGTCTGGATAGAATTAATAGATCATAGTAAATAAGTCTCAGCTATTGAGTCAAGTGAAAAGTCAGTTTCTGTCCAAGTGATTTTTAAATGCTCTGGTGTGCCCTACAGCCATTACTTAAACCTCATTATATCTAGGTATTAAATCCTGCTTCTTTGAAGGGAAGATCAGGAGTACAGATTCTGGAAGGATTAGTGCACTTATTTTCAAACCTTTTTGAAATGTCAGCTAAGAGTATTAATTAGCTGGGCACTTATACTAAAATAGAGTACCCTGAAGTTCCCTGACTACTGAGCTTCAAATAAAATGCTCTTTTGAGAAGAGTCAAGGTATTTTTGTTCTGAATATAGACCAAGGATTAGAGCCTGCTCTTACCTTATGACACTTACTGTTCTGAATCATAGTGGCAAGCACTTAGTCACATCTAGCAGGGGCAAATGGGAACTTGGGTGGTTCTCAACCGTATTCATAGCACACTTTTGTTTTTTATTTTTTCATAGCACACTTTTAAACATAGGAATGTTTTAGGCATACTTGATGTAATTAAATGGCACTTAATTGATATTTATTGGGCTATGTACTTTCATGTCTTTCAGTATTATGTTATTTGAACAGAACTGGTTATGGCAAGGATCTTTACACTATAGCCTGGCCCATCAACTGCCAAAAACATTGTTATGTTTTTAAAAGTGAGGTTCTTTTAGATATTAATACTAACCTTTTTATAATAAAATTATATGACACTTGGGTATTTTATCAGAACATAGCCATGGTAGGGATGCCTGGGCGGCTCAGTTGGTTAAGCAACTGACTTTGGCTCAGGTCATGATCTCATGGCTCATGAGTTCAAGCCCCAAGATGGTCTCTGTGCTGATGGTTCAGTGCCTGATTGGATTCTGTCTCTCCTTCTCTCTCTGCCCCTCTCCTGTTCTTTCTCTCTCTCTCAAAATAAATAAATAAGCTTCAAAAAAAAAAAAAAAAAAAAAAGAACATAGCCATGGTCAATTTTTTATGTATTATCTGTGGCTACTTTTGTGCTCTAACAGTAGAGCCCAGTGGTTGTGGCAGATTCCAAATGACTTGTCCTTGCAATGCCTAAAATATTTAATATCTTGTTATAGAAAAAGTTTGCCAATATGCGGGTTATGGTCTTGACTGGATTTGCTTCCATGTTTAAGAAACAAGGTTCTCATATGTTCTAGAAAATGTGAGATCTAACTTTGATGCTATCCTAATACTGAATTATCACTCTAGCTTTTACTTACAGCAATTTGTATATGGTAAAGTACTGCTTTATATCACTCATTTAGCTCAATGATCTGTTCAACAGATATCGTCATAGTAGAATGTATCTTCAGGTAGGGTATAAAAATATCTATGCAATAATAAAAATTTGATAGATAGCTGTGAAGGCTTCATGATATGCCAGTGTGCCATAACTGCAAATTACTCGACTAGACTTTGTGTTATACACATTTGGATATGTGGATAAGATATCGTGGTAAACGCTTGTTTGTATCCTACCCAATGTTTGCTCTCCTATAATCTGGTAATAATGTGTTGGTTTATTTTGGGAAATATTTTTGTAAATGCATATTTGTGAACAGAACATGGTCGGATTCTTACATGTTTTGAAGATAGAACCACTAAGATGTGTTGGTTTGTATGGAAAGGAGAAGAATTAAAAAAGATTAAAGCTTTTGTTCTCATCAGTTAAAAAAAAGCATCTATTACCCTTTTGTATAATACATGCTTGTTTGTTTTTTGCCTTCTTCCACTAGTGGTTTGAGATCAAGGGCTTTCTCTTTATTCTTAGAAACTAGAAGAATACCTGGCATATAATATACTTACAATAATTATTTGTTGAATAAATAAATATATAATTATTTCTGTGGCATAGATTTCATAGATATGGAGGTATATGCAGTCAAAGAGAATGTACATATTTAATTTTGATATATGTGAAACCAACCTCTAAAATGAACTTGCCAAGTTCTGCTAACTGTATATAAGAATGCCAAGGCTACAAATGAATGGGCAGTTTGGTAGGCACAAATAGTGCCACTTCCAGCACCACATACACCTGAAAAGATGTCCACTGATTGCACCACACACACTATAAAGATGTTTATGTCCTAATGCCCAGAATTTGTGAATAGGTTACCTTACTTGGCCAAAAGGACTTTGACATTGTGATTAAGGATAACGACCTTGAGCTAGGAAGAGGCTATGGTCAGAGTGACATGACAGCAGAAAACAGAAGTAGGGTCAGAGAGAGATGGCATTGCTGACTTTGAAGACAGAGGAATTTGCCTACACCAATCAAGCAGGAGTAATGGGGGTTGGGGATTAGCAAACCAACAGAGTAGCAGTATTGAAAATTGCAGTTTAAGTAGGTAGAAACAAATTGAGGAACTATTTTTAAGTACAGGTAAGTCTAACATTTAATTTTAGGTCATTTATGTTGCATTGACATAGACCTTATGCATTTCCCCGAACCTTCAGTAATGTCTGCTATATAAGATTTGTCTGCTAACAAATCAAGGAAAAATGGCTGACTACCACATTTAAGTAAGTGTAGAACTGAAAGAAAGAACGAATTGTAGGAGGTGATGTGGAGATTCTCCTAATACCAGGAATTGGAGAGTAAAGTGTTCACGAGAATGAGTCTTCAGGAACACAGATATACTGGGAAAGATGTGGCATGAGCGAAAGGTTCAAGTATCATCGATGTTAAAATTGGAATCAGGGGGATGACAGAGAAAGAATATAAAATGTTTGAGTAATGAGTACTTTAATTTGAATTAGTTCCTCGATTGAATGTCCCATGTCCTAAAAAATATCAAGCATCAAAATCCAGATATCTAAGAAAAGATGGATCTTTGGAGAGGGCAGAAATTGAGAAATTGTAGCAACGAGGTAAGGATAATAAAGATACTTCATCTACTTCTCTTATGGGTATGACAGGACTCCATGAGCCATTGATCACCCCCTTATATCAGACTGGCATACGTCAAGAAATTGAGTCCATGGGCCCAGCTGTATCCTCTGCAGGAAGTTTTCTATTTCTGCTTAGAAAATTATTTGTCTTATATGCTTATTTGCTTTGAAATATAATGAAATTAATATGAAACACCTTAAGGGACTTTAATCTCAATGAATTACTTTTATGATGCAGACTAGGTATTTAGCTTTGTGCACCTGAGTTCAAGCTAGTTCTTGGGCCTAAACTATGGAGACCAAATAAAATTATCTGTAAATTTGAGCACATACATTTCCTAGGCAATCTTGCCAATAAGGAATAAAGTTCACTGGCAATCAAGTAAGATTCTAATCATTACCAATATATTATAAGTAATCAACATGGGCATTTTGGCTAAGGAATAGCAGGATGATTTAATTTCTATTCAAATAATTTTCATTTCATCCACTATACAATCCCCTGATATCCTGGTATTAAATCCCAGAGCTCTAAAGTTAAGATCAAGCATCCAGGTCTATCTAGTGTGATTAATGTACCAGAAATGCACAAACACATTGTATAAGGAAGCTGGCACCTAAAGACATTAATTAAATTGGCTGAGATACTGAAAAATGATCCCTGGAGATTATTAACTATATAGCTCCCTGTAGTCCAATCTTTGGAGCTAAATGAACACATCCTGGTTTGAATGTAGACTACAGATTGGAGCCTGTTCCTGCTTCATGATACTTGTTGATCTGAATCATAGCATAAGAGCTCCAGGAGAATAACAGAGCCCAATTACTGAGTTGGGTTAAGTATCTTTATTTAGTTCACATAACATGTTTGAATGCCATCATATTTGTGGCATACTTTATGGAATTAATTTGCCTTCATATGTAGATTATAATTTTTTCCCTTTGATTTTCTCCAATCCTGCATCGTTACTTGTTTAGAAGTCTTATTTCTCTTATCTGACTCACTTATATATTCAAGGGGCAAAGTGTTTTGTGTGTGTGTGTTTTAATTTTTTAATTTAGAGAGAGAGAGAACAGGGGAGAGGGACAGAGGGAGAGAGAGAGAATCTTAAGCAGGTTCCGTACAGTATAGAGCCTGACACCAGGCTCCATCCCATGACTGTAGGATCGTGACCTGAGCCGAAATCAAGAATTGAACGTTCAACCAACTGAGCCATCCAGGCGCCCCAGTATTCTATGTTTTAATAAATAACTAATTATATTTTGGTCTCAGCTGGGAGTTAAACTATGCCATTTTGCTCTTTTATAAGTTGGATATTGCCTTACACCATTTTTCATGACCTACTTAGCTCAAAGTTTTGACAGTATGATATTGCTCCAATATATAAATCCTCAGTTATAGTAAAAGTTTATATATCAATCCATATACTGAAAGGTTCATGCTACTTTGGTGTATAATGGCACATTTATAAATACATTCATCATTTAGCAGAAATTTCTTGCCAAATTGTATGTGTTCTCGGATAGAACACATCCTTTACTATCCTTCTACTTGGAAGGATAGTAAAATGCACTTTCTCATCCTCAGGAATTTTCACTATATAATAGGGGGGAAAAGAAAGTTAACAAATGGATGTTCTATAAAGGATGGTGACTGAGTCATAAGAATTCATAGGAGAGCAAGTTCACTCTTAGCTGAGGTCAGGGAGGTTGTTAGGCCTATGGCAGAATTGGTGAGCATGAGCTCCTCACCCCCTTGGTGGGTCCCCACTTACTCCATTGACTAGATGCTCTTGTACAGGGCACATCCTGTACATCCTGTATAACTGCACCTTGCAGTCTTGGCTTGGGGTGGTTACATATGGCTTTATGTAAATAGCAGTTTTGAGCTGAGTGAAGGACTATACATACAAGTTTTAGAGGTGAAAGAAAAGCTTGGACATGTGGTTTAAGGCCAATTAGAGAGGGTTGTGAATTATAGGCAAAAAAGTTTCATCTTAAACTTTTAAATTACCAAATAATATATACATATCAGAAAAATTTAAGCAAAACTGTAATATTGACTGTCACTTCCATTTTCCAAAACCTACTACCCCATCCTCTTTTTTAGAGGTAATCATGCTAATCTGTTTGGACACGTGCGCGCACACACACACACACACACACCTTTGAGGAATATATATCTATACATGCATATACATATACTCATGATTTCATAAACATTATTCCATCACATTGAAAAAGTTAGCAACTTATCTTTGCCATATTTCCATGTCATTATATCTATAACAGTTTCCTTTTTTTCTGTTAAAATTTGCATAAGCAACACACAAATATAGTTTTTGTAAGATTCATAGAATAAAAAAAGTATGAGCAAACTGTTAAGGTCCCTCTTTACCCACTCTCATTTTCCAGATGTAACTGCTGACAATGTCATGTACATCTTTCTAGAGTCATTTAAATGAACACACAAAGCAAATGCAGTTGACCCTTGAACAACGTGGGGGTTAGGTGCACTGACCCCCATACAATCTAAAATCTAAGTACAACTTTGACTCTCTAAAAACTTAACTACTAATAGCCTGCTGTTGACCAGAAGCCTTATTGATAACAAACAATAACACATGTTTTTGTAAATTATTTGTATTATATACTGTATTTTTACAATAAAGAAAGCTTAAGAAAAATATTAAGAAAATTATAAGGAAGTGAAAATGCATTTACAGCACTGTGTTGTCATTTACTTATTCATTTATTTATTTCTTAATGTTTATTTTTAAAAGACACACACACACACACACACACACACACACACACACATACAGAGCATAGGTGGGGGAGGGGCAGAGAGAGATGGAGACAGAATCTGAAGCAAGCTCCAGGCTCTGAGCTGTCAGCACAGAGCCTGATGAGGGGCTTTGAACTTATGGATTGTGAGATCATGACCTGAGCTGAAGTAGGATGTTTAATCAACTGAGCCATGCAGGTGCCCCATTGTGCTGTATTTATTGAAAAGAATCTGCATGTAAGTGAATCTATGCAGTTCAAACCTCTTTGTTCCAGGGTCAACTGTGTTTTGTTTTATTTTTAACTCTCTTGGAAAAATTTCCATGTCACATCATGTAGGTCTAACATTCTTTGTAACTTTTGCATTTTATTCTACTAATGGTTTGGATATAGTTTATTTAATGACTCTCTTACTGCTGGGCAATTATTACCCTAAAGTAGGGTGACTCTCCAAATAAAGCAACTCCTCTCATTCTTGTAATGAGAACCCCATTTCTTTTGGTCATAGTGAATACATAAACCTTCAAGGTAAAGATGAAGTGAGCAATACTTGTAATACTAATTTAGTTATTGCAAATACTTAATATCATGCATATTTCTAGGATATTAACTTAGTAGCTGATTTTGGTCATTATTATATAATTATGAAACTATTTATTTATTTATTTTAGAAAAAAGGAGAGAGAGAGAGCATGAGCTGGGGTAAAGGGCAGAGGGATAGAGAGAGAATCTTAAGCAGACTCCACGCTCAGTATGGAGCCCTATGCCGGGCTCAGTCTCATGACCCTGGGGATCATGACATGAGCCAAAATCAAGAATTGGATAATCAACCAACTGAAACACTCAAGCACCCCTAAAACAATTGAATCCAAACTCTTCTAATGTTGCCTTGTTATCCTTATCTATCATTGAACCACTTTTTGACACTTTGCTAAAGCAAAACATCTTCATTTCTATGCTAAGATTTCACTTATTTTTTTAAACCTGTTTGTGATGCCATTATTTGAAATTGAGTACCCAGCCAAACTGAAAGCACATAATATCAGCATAATGGTAGGACAGCTGCATTTTTTATTATTCCTCTGCATAAACTACTTTAGTGAATTATTTTTTAAAAGTCTTTAAAAGGCTTGTTAATTGGGATATCCAACACTTCTAATTGTGAGTCATACTTGAGGGAATAATTACAACAGCTGTGTTAAATCTTTCTTTCTCTCAGTCTTTCTGATTAGAGTTTGTTTTCGCTAATACGTCTTTAAACATTACTTGGCTGTTCAAAAGAATGTGACTGAAAAGGCACAGAGAAATGTAAATTTGAATAGGTGGGAAGCCAATTATAAAGTGACTCTTCTGAGGGATGCTTTTGTAAACACCTTATGTAAATACCTTATATTTACACATCTGTTTCTAAATTTTCCATGCTTCATATTGTTGCATCAAACATACCTGTGCATAGGTCTTAGGGCACAAGTGAAAGTATTTCTTTTTAGGCAACATTTCTAACAGTGAGGTTGCTTGGGCAGAGAATAGAAGCTTGAAAAAGTTGAAAAGATATTGCCAAAAATGTATTCTTGAAAGACATCTTCAATTTATTCTGGAATTATACTGCTTAAGAATGTTCACTTTTGGGTCACCTGGTGGCTCAGTTGGTTAAGTGTCCAACTTCAGCTCAGGTTCATCTCACTGTTCAGGGGTTTGAACCCTCCATCGGGCTCTGCAGCATGGAGCCTGCTTGGGATTCTCCCTCCCACTCTCTCTGCCCTTCCATGACTCTTTCTCTTTCAAAATAAATAAATAATACTTAAAAAAAAAAAGAATGCTCACTTTTGGTAGCCAACTCCTAAATCATCCTCAGTGCCTCTGCCACCATCTGCTCCTGCGCCCCCTACCCTCACTACTGAGGAGCAAAAAAGCACCCCAAGCTGTTGGGCTACCTCCTTATGAGGTTCAAATTGAAGCACCTCCTAAATCATCTTGAAGGGACTTAGGGGCTCTCCTGGACTTAAACCGCCCACTTCAGATTTCCCCACAGGAGCCCCAGCTTATCTTTTAACTCAAGCAAAAGACCCAGCTGGCAAAGCATCCCATAATGGGAACCGAAACTACCCCCTCAAGCAATAGGGACCGCTCTGACGCTAGCAAGACCCCGTGTGATTGACCCCAAGACAATGACCAACCTGACCTCTATTGCCCAACTGCAGGTACCCCCCCACCCTTGTCCCACATTTTCCTTATATAAACCTAGAAGTATTTTCAGCACTTTGGAGGCAGTCTTTGAGATGTTAGTCAGCTGTCTTTCTGGTGTTGGCCTCATGGAAATAAATTCCTTTCTTTTTCACCTCCAAAAAAAAAAAAGAGGTCATTTTCTTAAAGCATTACTTGTTATTATCAATCTGTAATAAATTTGCCATTCAGATTGGCAAAAATAATATTTCATTTTTGTTTTTGATTTGCTTTTCTCTGATTAATGATGAGGTTAAACATCTTTTAAAAATTTTAATGGAAAATAACATTTTTATGTGAATTGCCTGAAATTTCTATCTACTTTCTATCTTTCCATGTACAACATACATCCATACACACACATTTTTTATGAGTGTGTTTGATTTTCTTATTTAAAAAATACTTTACAGAAACTGGCTATTGATGGTTATTATATATTTTACAAATCTCTTATCTGTCACATGCATTTCAATTTAGTTAATGGTTTCTTCTGTCACACAAGTTCTGAATTTTTATTAGGACAAATCAGTTTATTTTTTATTTATGTTTTATGGAGTTATGCCTTATTTAAGATGTTTCTACCTGAATATTTGAAAATATTCTTTTATAGATATTTAGGTATTACTATGATTTTTAATACATTCATATCTTTAATGCATTTACTGTATGTCATGAGGTAGGGCTAGTATTTTTTTTTTTTTTTTTTTTTACCAAACATTGATTTTCCAAACTTTCTCTGAAACTTTATATTTTCCAATTATACTAACACCATTTATCAACTAGGCCATCTTTTCTCCACTAATATGAAATGCGACCTTTGTTATAAGCTAAGTTTTCATCTATATAACTACTGATCCTTTCTTGAGCTCTATTTTCTATTGTTTATTTTTGTATATACACATTATTTAACTAATTGTAACTATTAAATTACCATTCCACGTTCCTCATTTTTCTTCTTTTTTTTAACGTTTATTTATTTTTGACAGAGAGACAGAGCTTGAGTGGGGGAGAGACAGAGAGAGAGAGAGAGGGAGACATAGAATCCAAAGCAGGCTCCAGGCTCCAAGATGTCAGCACACAGCCTGACATGGGGCTGGAACCTACAGACCACGAGATCATGACCTGAGCTGAAGTGATGCTTAACTGACTGAGCCACCCAGGTGCTCCATTTTTGTTCTTTTTAAGAATTTGTTGACTCAGGGGTGCCTGGGTGGCTCAGTTGGTTGAGCATCCAACTCTTGGTTTTTGCTCAGGTCATGATCTCACTTTGTGAGGTGGAGTCCCATGTCAGGCTCTGCACTGACAGCACGGAGACTGTGATTCTCTCTCTCTGCCTCTCTCTCCTTCACTCTCTGCCCCTCTGCACTATCTCTTTCTCTCTTTCTCTCAATATAAACATTTTAAAAAATAAAAGAATTTGTTTACTCAAAAAAAAAAAAGAGGAATTTGTTGACTCCTATCTTCTGAGGAAGAAGAATCTAGTGGCTAAAAGCAGAGACTCTGGGTCAAACCAGCTAGGATCAGAGGTAATGCTTCATCTCATTCATTTGGTGATAACAGACAAGTCATTTAGTTTCCTTAAAACCCAATTTCCTCATTTGTAATGATGATTTATGATCCTTACAATAAGGATTATAAGATAATTTGTGACATGGGGAATATTAAGTAATCAGAAATTTTAGCCATTGTTTTTATTATTATGCACCTTCTTTTCCATGTCAACTTTATAACAAGCTTATTGAATTTTCTAAAAAATCTTCATGATTTTTTATTGTAATTACCTTGGCTTTGAAGATTATTACAGTAGAAGTGCATCTTTGTAGCTTTATCTTCTCCCATCTGGAACTTTTATATTTTTCTGTCAATTTATTAAATTTTCAATTATATCTTTTAGAAGATTTTATAATTTTGTTAGTATAGGTTTTATACATTTTTTGTTACATTTTTCCTATTAATTTTATAGGTTTTATTGCAATTGCGAATAGGATCCTTCTATATTTTCTGACTGGGAACTTAATATTGTGCATTATGCAATGTTTCCTATATAAACACTTTTTAAAAATGTTTATTTTATTTTTGAGAGAGAGACAGAGCATGAGCAGGGGAGGGGCAGAGAGAGAGGGAGACACAGAATCCGAAGCAGGCTCCAGGCTCTGAGCTGCCAGCCCAGAGCCTGATGTGGGGTTTGAACTCACGAACCATGAAATCATGACCTGAGCTGAAATCAGATGCTTAACTGACTGAGCCACCCAGGTGCCCCTCCTATATAAAAATTTTAATAAAATCTGTATTGTTCATCAATGCCTCCTGAAATGGATTTTTTTTTTTTTTTTTTTTTTTTTTTTTTTTTTTTTAATGGGGAGGTCAGTGGAATGCTGAATCTGACTTTCAGGTCAGAATGAAGTGAAATCAGAAATGGCCCAAGGGAAGACAGTGACATTTGTTTAACACATTGGGAAAAATTTCCTATTTTCTTAAAAATTAATGAAATTCAAAGCAAATGTTAACAACAACCTAATATAAGTATTATTTTAACTATTATTTTTTATATTTTAACTGTGTATTTTGAAATAATTATAGACTTATGGAAAGTTACAAAATAGCACAGAATCTCACACATGTACCCTTCCCCCAGCTTCCTCCAGTGGTTTCATCTTATATTGCTATAGTACAATATTAAAACCAGGAAATTGACATTGGTACATTACTGTTAACTAGGCTGTTAAATCTTAACTATTAAAATTGCTGTTAACTAAACTATTAAAATGAACTAGGCTAGTAAGCAGAATATTAAGTAGTCTGGTTAAATAAACCAGACTTCCTTTGCCCATCACCAATTTTAACCTGCATTCTTTTGTGTGTGTAGCTCTGTGCAATTTAATCCCATGTATAGATTCATGTAACCATCACCACAGTTAAGATACAGAACTATTCTATCACAAAAGAATTTCATCATGCTACTTCTTTGTATTTAATACCCCCCCCCCCCATTGACACTCCTGCCCTCTGCAAACTGCTAATCTGTTCTCCATTGCCATAGTCTTGGTATTTTGAGAAAATTATGGAAATGGAATCATACAGAATACAACTTTTTGAAATTGACTTGTTTTTCACTCTGCATAATGCCCTTGAGGACCTCCTAGGTTGTCATGGGTATCTATATATAGCTCTTTCTTTTTTATTGATAAATAGTACTCTATTGTATGGATTTTTATTCCAAACAATACGTAAAGTTTATTGAACAATTTGACCATTGATGGACATTTGTGTTTCCAGTACTTTGCTCTTACAAATAAAGCTGTTATAAACATTCATGTGTTATAAACATTCCACGTGAACATAAATTTTCATTTTATTTATTTTTAAGCTCTAACATATTAAAATTTTTTTTCCTTTCAAAATTTTCTTAATACTTAAGCTATTTTTACTTATATCATTTGTGATACCAAATGTGTGGGGTTTTTTTCTCATATCAACCAATCCTCCATTTCTCCAGACACCAACTGGGTGCCCACAATTCAATTCTGACACTACCTCTCTGGAATTAGCTTCAGGTCCCATGAGTTAAGACCTCAGCCCCACAGGACTGCTCCCAATTTAGATGCCATTCACAAGTCCCCACCACAATGACGACCTACAAATTATAGGTTTCCACAACCCCCTCCTCAGATTTGATAATTTGTTAAAATGGCTCACAGAACTCAGCAAGGCACTACTTACTATTACCAGTTTGTTATAAAAGGATACAACAAAGTAACGGTCAAATGGAAGAGATGTATAGGGCAAGATGTGGAGAGGCTGGTTGGGTGCTCCCTCTGGACATATCACTCTCCCAGTCCCTCCATGTGTTCACCAAACTGGAAGCTCTCTGAACCCCATTGTTCAGGGTTTTTAATGGAGATTTCATTGCATAGGCACACTGACTGAGATTTCTTGTGACATTTCTTTTTCGTTGAAGTCCATCAGTAGTAAATTGAAATAGTACTTGTGGAAAGGCTTCTACAAAGGGATTAACTGTTATTTTAAAATTGTTTTTTGGATGGGGGCAGCTGGGTGTCTCAGTGGGTTAAGCATCGAACTCTTGATTTCAGCTCAGGTCAAGATTTCATGGTTCGTGAGTTCAAGCCCTGAGTTGGGCTCTGTGCTGACAGTGGAGCCTGCTTGGGATTCTCTCTCTCCCACTCTCTCTCTCTGCCCCTCCCCCAATTGCATGTGCTTTCTCTCTCTCTCTCTCTCTCTCTCTCTCTCTCTCTCTCTCTCTCTCTCAAAGAAATAAACTGAAAAAATTGTTCTTTGGATGCTTGTATAAAACTGAAACATTTGAAAATGGTGAGAGTTTTTTTATTTCATCTGTATAGCATTATAATTTCTTATGGTGAAGATGTATCATTTAGGTCATACTGAGGAGAAGAATTGCTCAAGCTTCAGGGGTCCTTAGCTCTACTCTGAATTTAATCCTCTGGCAGGTGACAGTAGAAATAACTGAGCCACTTCTGCTCACAGTAGGAAGTTAAGTAAACTGAATAGTGTATGTGACTATAGAGTGACTATAGGCTCAAGACTTTTTGGAGGAAACCTATAAGCCAGGTTTCAGGAATGCATACCCAATGGCATAACATTTTGAATAGAAAGCCCAGATCTGTATATCCCTCCCCGAGTGACTTTTGTGGGCAAGCTATGCCTACCTTTTCTTGGGTACACTAGTTAGATTTATTACTGATTTTAATTAAGCTTCTTTCTTCCTTTTTTTTTTTTTGTCTGTTCTCCAAAAAGAAAGGCTGTTGTCAAAGATTCCTCCTGACTACAATAGAGCAGTCTATAATTCTACCTCTCAATGCACAATTACTCTTTAGAAATTTATTCCAAGATGATAAATTTTGGTGGTTATTAGTATTACCTTTTCTGACTCATGCAGAAGTCATATGAAGTAATTATTCCCATCATTGCTATTTTAGGAGATATCAGAGCTCATAGAATGACTTGCCCAAGTCTCAAAGTCATGTCTGCACCAGGACTTGAATCCATGGCCTCTGGGCTTTCTGACTCTTAAAACTAAAAGACAAGTTGTTCCCTATCATTCAGAAGACCGCAATGCATCCCAGAATGGGGATTACACAGTCCATTGCTTCCTCTCCAAACAACACAGTGCAGGAAAATGAAATAAAATTGTATTTAAATCTGCCTATTTAAGCCTCTTAGAGATGATATATGATTGAAACCAAATAAGGAGTTTATTTTGTACAGTTTTACTCTTTGTAGGTTCATCTTAAACAAACTGTTGAGAACAGCTTGATGAAGAGAAGTTTCACATAAACAAAAGTAAAGTCTTGGTCACTCACATTCTTCATTTTCTCTTCTCCCTAACTCAGTTCTGGTTCTTGTCTAGTCTGAGTGTCAGGCTGCCTGGAAGCCAGCACAAGAGGCGGAAAGCTGGGCTATGTTCCAGCGAGAGGGTCTTTTCTGGGTCAGTTTCACACATTTTTATACACTGAAAGCAGGGATTTTTTCCGGCTGAGGAAGAAGACTGGTTACTGTCTTGTCTTCCCTTAGTATCTCTTTGGAAAGGCTTAGCATTTTTCAGCTGACAAGACATAGAAGGAGTCATAAATAATATTTTCTCTTATATTTAGTCATCTGGTCAGTCTGTTTTCACAGTTCATCCCCTGAGATGTTAAAAAATCATTGATGGCGGGGTGCCTGGGTGGCTCAGTTGTGAGTGTCTGACTTTGGGTTCAAGCCCCATGTTGGGCTTGGCACTGACAGAAAAGTACCTACTTTGGATTTTCTGTCTCCCTCTCTCTCTGCCCCTGCTCCAGTTGCACACTCTCTCTTTCTCTCAAAGATAAATAAACATTCAAAAATTAAAAACAAGTCATTCATGGTAAAATGCATTTATTCTACTGAAACCACATCCAATAATAGATAACCTGCTGAAGTTCAGAGGAAGCACATTTCTATTTTACTTTGTGAAACTGCCAGCAGGTGATAATTTGTATGCCAGTGACTATAATTTGTATGTTTCACCTTTCAATGCTGCTGAACTTTTGGGGAAACTTGGGGCAACTGGAGGACTGTTTTGCACTGCTTCATGTTTATGAAAAATATGTCATTTAGTAAGACATAAAGTGACAATAGGTGAGGGTTTTAAGGAAAGACCTCAAAGGACCGAACTCACATATTTTAACACCCCATGGCATTTTAGAGAAGAGGACACAACCAAATAACCTGTCACTTGCACGAGATACATGTCTCCTTCTGGTCATCTCTACCATTTCGGTAATCTCAATTTTTCTTTCCCAATCTCACTTTATATTAGCTGGTATTGCTTTGTAATATGCTTCGCTAATTAACTGGATTGCTGACTTCTAAGAAAATGAGTGAACATTAAAAGATTCTCATCAAATAATTAAGGACCTATTTTGCTTTTCAAATGAAAATCTAACTAGACACCCCACTGTGCACTATGGCAATGTGCACCATAGAAATAGGGTATCGAAATGATTCTCATACAGCCCTGCACTTTAAGAGGGTCTAACTCACAAAAAGACAATTCTAAGACAATGTGGGAAGTGCCATGTAGAGGTATGCAGAGCACTGAGGTGGGACCCCTAATTCAGCTTCAAACAGAGCAAGATTTTGGTAAAGATCTGTCAGACGTGATCAAATGAGCAGATTCTTAAAGGATGAGTAGCATTAAATGCATAGGAAAAATTTGAAGAAAAATCTTTAGGAAATCCTCTCAAATAAGAAAAAAATCCACTGATGATCAATGAAATATTGATTTACACAGTGTTTAAACTTGAAGGACAAAAATTTTTATAAAAGGCAAAGGATCATTGTTACTACCCTGTGTAAGGAACTCGTGTTTATTTGTGGGAACCATTTTTTCCCTTTTGAACTTCATTTGGTTGGACCCTATTGCAAGGACAAAAATATCCTCAGAGTGATAAGCTTACTAACATTTTACATTTCAGATGGAGGCAATTGTTTTGTAGTTTGTTGAATTGGGGGTTTAGTATTCAGATTTCCCACCAGGCAAGGTAAAAATACATGCGACTTGTGACAGGGTGGTGAACAATTAGAAGACATTACTTGACTCTTTACTGATGCAGCAGAACTAATTGAATGCGTCACCAAAGACTAATTGAGTCACCAAAGTGCAACCATTCTTTCAGGAGATCTTGAGGAGGTGCCACAAGAGGCAAAGGAACTCCATAAAAGGTTTACCCTAAAGGAAAGGAGAAAATTGTGAATATAAGAAGAGCAGAAAGTGCCACCTAGTGGTCTTTCACAGAAATATGTGAAATGTACTTTATAATAAAGTGAAGAGCTGGAATTATTTCGTTGTTTCCCAACACAAATTTTTTGAGTTGCAAGAAATTCCAACAGTACATATAATGACAAGTATTTATAATTTTCAACTATGTTTGTCATGTTCTTGCAAGTGGCAAGAGCAGAGACATACTCAATTACCTCAAGTGGGTACAGTTTATGGAAAAGATAGTGTCCAAAAAAGGAGGTACAGGAAACTGAATTAGTGGTCCAAATGACAGATATCTTACAGAATTGGAACGATGGCTCTTTGTTGAAAAGTTACAGCAGTTCTAAGGATCCAAGAGTCACTTTGTCCATCTTGTCATCATATCAGAGGAGTGGGTCATTGTGTCTCACTCTCAACCAGCCAGCAAAACACTAGCAGTTAGATATTTAGCTTGTGGGCGAGAGACTCAAGATTTCTTCCCTGAAGAACTTAGCAATCCTATATAAAAGATCTCCCTATATGAATGCTCACTCCTCGCGAGATAACCCAAAAGCAGTGGTCCTACCTACATGGTTCTCAAACATTTGTGTGCATTGGGATCAGTTGGAGGGCTTATTAAAACTCAGATTTCTTGGTCTCAACTTTGGAGTTTCTGATTCACTAAGTTTGGGATGAAGCTAGAGAATTTTCCTTTTAACAAGTTTCCAGGTAAAGCTGAAGACCATATTTTGAGAACCACTCATGTGGATAGCACTCTCAATCAGTTTTTCAGAGCTTTTTTTCTTAAATATGCATAGACAAAGAAGGATCACTGTATTTTTGGGACAGAACCTTGAGCAATGAAAAATAAGAAACATGGCAGGAAACAGAAGAGAATTAAAAGGAACTTTGAAGAAGCATCACATTCATTCATTCACCCATTTAACAAATACTTATTGAGTGCCAAATATGCACTAGGAATTGTTCTAGGAGGTTCTGGGGGTATAGCACTGGTACAGTTTTCAGAAGAAAAGTGACTTTTAACTAAGTGTTCTTTATTCAAACTGTAACTCAAGTGGAGGGCAGCTCAAATGCATTTTTAGGTATGGAAGTGTATCTTACCTGAATGACTTTTATTTCTCAGTAGAATTCTATGAAAATATACCCTAGTAAAATAGAGAAGTAAACCAACATGAGGCAGAGTGGGATCCAGAAGCTCAGTCTGCAAAAATCATTGGGATGATAGTCATGAAATAAATCTGAGAAACAGCCTGGTTGGCAGCAGGAAGACAGAAGACTCCAGGGAGGAGGTCTCTGGAAAAATAGAGATTACACAGAGGATCTGTTCCATTGAAACTTAAAAAAAAGAGAGAGAGAGATTAGTATAAAAAATAAATTTTATGAAGAGAAGAAAAACACTGAGAAACTCCAGGAAATCTGTACAGGAAAGGAAATATAATCACTGTAAAGTTCTTGGCTTCACAAATTCCTAAAATTATAAACAGAGCTTAGCAATTTTAACTAAAACTTTATATAACTGTGTTGGGAGAAAGATGGAGAATAGAGAGAGGGTGGGAGAATTTAAATATGCATACATTATAGTAGTGGATAAATAAAATCTAGAATAGGTAAACAACGAACAGCAACCTAATAATATTTGGAGATTTGACACTAACTGCCAAAATAAATACTGAAAGGACTTCAGAAATGTTTCTCCTGGGGTGTCTGGCTGGTTCAGTCGGTAAAGCATGGGACTCTTAATTTCAGGGTTGTGAGTTCAAGCCCCACATTGGGTGTGGAACCTATTTAAAATAAAATTTTGAAAAATTAAAAAAAAAAAAAGAAGTGTCTCCCCTTAGAAAGTAAAATGGATAGGTGGAGGGGGTAACATAGAAGACAATTGTTTTTCCTTATAAGTCTTTTGATCTTATTTTATTTCTGAACTGTATTCATGTATTATTACTTTGATAAAAATAAAAAAATATTTTAGAAAATAAAAAGCCACTGTAGGTAAAATTAATAAATTTTACCTTAAGCTTTTCTTCTATTAGGAAAATCAGTCTTTGTTCTTATTTTTATTAATTGAAAGTTAAGGGCTCTTTTGTTCAGAAAGGAGATTCAACATTTATAAATTTAGTATAATTATCTTCCTTTTCATCAGATTGGACTTAGAAAAATAAGCTTAGGAAGAAAATATTGGAGCCTACTAGATTTTTGCTGTAATATGCCTCATCAGAGTCTAGAATTTGATAGTGTAGATGGGCTTGCTTAAGACTTTGTCTAACTTTCCACTCAACAAATATTCACTATGCATGTGCTGTGTACCTTGCATTGTAAAACTAATGAAATTTATTGCCATTATGTCTAAAATGTGACTCTGCTATGTCAGTGTGTTTTCAGTCAGGAAATCAGAAATTGAGGACAACTGGAATTCTCTCAATGGGGTCATTTCAGGATCTTCGGGCAGGAGAAGGGAGATGGCAGGGAGTTCTGCTTTTACCGGCAAGAGAAGCACAATGGGTTTGGGGATTTAGGTTTCTCAATTGTCTGGATCTGTTCAAATTTTCCACTGCAATTCTGAAAGGCAGGGATTTGGGCTTACACTGCCATCCCACAACCCCAGAGGGTGAATGTGGGACTGAACACCAAAAATCAGCATCTGTCAAGTCACCTGGAGCATGATTCTTTGACTAGATCCTCTAGGAAAGCATTGTAGCAAGGCTGTGTTAAGAAATTTTCAAAATGTTTTGGCAGAATTTGCTTGTCCCTGTAGAGCTGCTCTTTGAAAAAATAATTGGCCGCTAGTGTTCTAATCCCTATAACTGTATTGGCTACTAATTCCTTCTTTGTCTTTTTAGGTGTGGCCCAGATTAAGCACTTTTTTTTTTGAGAGATGATTCTTTATTATTGTTTATTTATTGTCCCCATTTCATCTCTAATATACTTCTATTATTGCAAATAATGACACCGGGAGATACAAATTCAGAAAGTAAGTGAAATGAGGATATCTGTTCTTTATTCCAAATATAGGTGACGGCATAACATCATGGTCGAACAGCATGTGAACTCTAGACCCAGACGTCCTGGTTTTATTGCCTGGCTCCACCACTTTCTGGCTAAGCGAACCATGGGCAGCCTCAGACCTCTCTGGGCCTGTGTTTCCTCATCTGTAAATGATGAAAATAATAATACATACTTCAAATACTTGTTGTGAGAACTAAATGTGTTAAAAGACATAGAGTATAATCAATATTAGCTGTTATTATTTACATAAGTTTATAGTCAAATAATATAAAATACTAAATATTTTAAAAGTCACTTGATCTGGGGCACCTGGGTGGCTCAGTCGGTTGAGCGTCCGACTTCGGCTCAGGTCATGATTTCACCTCCATGAGTTCCAGACCTGCGTCGGGCTCTGGTGCTGACAGCTCAGAGACTGGAGCTTGCTTCAGACTCTGTGTCCCTCTCTCTCTCCACTCCACCCCTGCTGGTGCCCTCTCTCTGTCTTTCAAAAATGAATAAACATAAAAAAAAATTTTTTTTTAAGTCACTTAATCTGGGGTGCCTGGGTGGCTCAATTGGTTAACCATTTGACTCTTGATTTTGGCTCAAGTCGTGATCCCAGGGTTGTGGGATGGAGCCTCAAATTGGGTTCTGCTCTGAGCATGGAGCCTGCTTAAGATTCTCTCTCTCCCTCTGACCCTCTCCCTCACTCTCACTCTCTCTCTCTCTCTAAAAATAATAATAAAAGATAAGTCATTCAATCAAATTGTGGAACATTTCAGAGGAAAAATTTTTTTGGATAGTTGGCGCATGTAAACCACTGTGGCAAACAGTGATATTTCATTTTCTGAAAATCCTGAAATATCTAGTAAAACACTTTGTAAGGTGTTTTTAAAAAAGTGCTTATTTATTTAGTTTGAGAGAGAGAGAGATAGCACACAGGGAGGGGCAGAGACAGAGAAGAAGAGAGAGAATTCCAAGCAGTTTCCATGCTCAGCAGAGCCCAACTTGGGGCTTGATCTCACGACCATGAGATCATGACCTCAGCGGAAATCAAGAATCAGATGCTCAACTTACTGAGTCACCCAGGCGCACAACCCCCACTTTTTTTTAAAGGGAGGGAGGGGCACAGGGTAAGGGAGGGAGAGAATCTTAAGCATGCTCCTTGTCCAGTGTGGAGCCTGATGCAAGGTTTGAACTCATGACTGTGAGATCAAGACCTGAGCCAAAATCAAAAGTTGGCTGCTTAACTGATTGAGCCACCCAGGCACCCCTATAAGTCACTTTTAAGGCTTTTAACATCTGGGTAATAAATATCTTTTTATTATAGATATCAAGCCATTTATAAAATGCTTACTAAAATACATGTATTATGGCATCAAAGTCAATATATGGTTCTTTTCTCTGCTTACTAAGAGTTACTGAGTTGAGAATTTTAAGTTTTCAGTCAATTCATTCAAATGAAGACTTGATTCTGCCTTCCTGAATTTCACTCGTTGTTTTAGCTGAGTTTTTTTTTCTTTGTCTGTTTGTTGTTAGCTGCTCTGTTGTTTTTAAAGTTTATTTATTTTGAGAGAGAGAGAGACAGAGAGAGTGAGTGGGGGAGGGGCAGAGAGAGAGTGGGAGAGAAAGAATCCCAAGCAAGCTCTATGCTGTCAGCGAGGAGCCCAGTATGGGGCTTGAACTCATGAACTGTGAGATCATGACCTGAGGTGAAGCCAAGGGTCAGATGCTTAACCGACTGAACCACCCAGGCGCCCCTGCTCTGTGTTTTAAATTTTGTATCAGCATAGCGTTGTTTTATAGGGCTTGGCTCTAACCAACCATTCAGTATCCATCCACCTTGCCAGGTTTTAGAGATACCGAGATAAATAAGATAAAATTCCTTTTATCAAAGTGTTCATAGTACTTCCCTATAAGAAACTTTTTGTATTTGATCATGAACAGTGGTTTAAGCTCTCTATTGGAAGGGTTAAAAACTTTGCTGTTTATTGGTATTATAGCTTGCTAATCCTCTGCTTTTTGTTTTGTACAATATGAATAATAATAGAATCTACCTCAGGGCTGCATTAAGGCAGTGTTTCACAAACTTGGCTGATTCTAAAAATCATATGAGGCATTTAACAAAAAATCAGATACCTGAACACCTCGCCTGAACTCTCTGATTCAGAGGTGATCTGAGGAGAGACTGGGGCACTTTATTTTTAATAAGTACTGTAGGTGTTTTTCATAATCGAAGTTTTGGAAACACTGTACTAAGGCAGTGGTTCTCAAAGTGATTTCTTGGATACTATTGTAAAGCAGCTTAATCAGAAACTGATTTTTTAATTAAAAGAAAAGCAAAGCCTTCCAGGTGGTTTTGATGCTCACTGCAGTTTGAGGACCACTGGTGTATCTTAAATTAGATAACCTAAGTTTATTTTAAATGAGATAAACTTAATTAGCACCTATCCAAATTTATTCTAATGATTATTAATCACATTGAGAAGGCTCAGGTCAGCATATTACCTCTAAAACAATGAGTGAACTGATATTCTAGTTTCCAGGCATGTCTGCAATTTTTTGTCAGCATTGTTTTCCAGTGCAAACTTGGAAAAACTGGCTACAATTGCTTTGCAGCTTACATTCCGGATTTCGATAAGACAATTCCTCATAGACAAGGCTTGCTGCAGATAACATAGGCAGATTGATTGGTTCTTTGTTGGTTAACTGAACACATGCTTACTGGGCACTGAAGTGTGTATGAAAACATTTGAGATCATTCCTGTCGTAGTTGATGAGGCAAGAAACATGCATGTGATATTCAACCTTAAGCAAGTTATTTCATTTTTCTCATTTCTCTTACCCCATGACATATTCAAATAGTCACCAAATTCTGTTGATTCAACATCTGTAACATTTCCTTCCTTTTCTCTCCACCTGCACACCACTTTCTAACACCAGACCTTTTCCTTTCACCCTCTTTGGGCCTTCTTGTCCTCCAGGTTTTTCCTTCCTTTCATAACTGGCTTGATGTTTATAATAAAAAGATATCATCCAGATGTCTTCACACTGTGCTCAGACAGATCTTCCTAAGAGGCATATTTTATCCTGTTACTTCCCTTTTTAAAACCCTCAAGGGCTTCTCATTATGACAAAGTATAAGCTTGTTTACTTCTCCTTAAGGGTCTGGACGATCTCAATCATTTTGTCACAGAATCTGTCAAGCTGCAGGTCTGGCCTCACGTGGGAGTGTGGACAAGTTAAATAAGCCATACTCAAAGTCATGTTGATGAACTCACAGGGAGGATGGGAGAGATGACAAAGAGAATTTAGAAACCAAAGAAAGCTTGAATAGGCATTGCTAGCATAATTATACCGACCTTATGTGATCGATATTTTTAACATAATCCTTACCTATGACTGGAAGATGGAAGCAGGAAGCAGAAATAAATAGCCTCACTCCTTTTTGGGGGAGAAGATTGGCAGGAGATAGTAAGAGATACAAACAAAGGAGAATGGGTTTAAGAAAAGATGCCAGGCTCTGGACACCCGATCTTACATGTAAGGAAATCTGAATAAGATGGAAAATCTGTTTAATGGACAAGCAAATTGAATGGAGCCCATTCATTTGCTTGAAGTATAGGGCACAGAATTATTCCAGAAAGATATTGGACGACAGTGTGTGTTTCTCCTACTTTGGTCGGGATTAGGACAAGACATCAGACCCTGTAGGATCAAGGTCTCCTTCTGGGACAACATGAGAAAATTGGGGAGTGACTTATAAGACAGGATGTAATTAAATTCTCAAATAGGGAAGATACTATGTCTTACAAAAATCAGTAAGGGCAGATTGTTTAGACTACCTTATAGGGGTGATGGTTTCATTGAGAAAGCTGGACATGAATGTAAGAGTATTGAAAATGGGTAGGATTTTAATAATATAATGCAATATAACATAAAATAATATATGTTACAGCTAAAACATATTAAATGGTTATTATGTGCAAGGCACTGTTGAAACATGATCTTTCTTAATCTTCCCAGTGGCACCTATTTTACTGGTGAGGAAACTGAGAGCCAAAGTTATTAACTGACTTGTTAAAGATCAGGAACCTCTTTAGTGGAGAGCTAGGATTCACACTAACATTACAGTGAAATCAGAAATAGCTTTGGTTAATGTAGCAATTGACCCTTTTCCATGAATCAGACAGAATCCCACTGATGGAGAAGAGGATAAAGAGAACATAAAACGCCATGGGGCACCTGGGTGGCTCAATCAGTTAAGCCTCTGACTTCAGCTCAGGTCATGATCTCATGGTGTGTGAATTTGAGCCCCACAACTGGCTCTCGACTCTCAGCACAGAGCCTGCTTCAGATACTGTCTTCCTCTCTCTCTGTCCCCTGACCCATTCATGCTCTCTCTCCCAAAAATAAAAACAAATGTCAAATAAAATGTTTTTAAAAAAGAGAACATAACATGCCAGTTCCCAACTTCTTTCTGTTTACAAGAAATGACTGAGTGGCATGCTAAAGTTGAAAAGCAGCCTGGTCAGATGTCCATTCTCTCTACCACTTCTAGAAATTCCTAACTGGAAGACCAAAGTGGTTATTAAAGGACTGCATATGGAAAATAAATGGTATGTGGAAAATGATTTTCTTGAGTTATTTGAAGATCAGGAAGAAAGAAAAATCTGTCACCCCAAATTAAATACCATTTTCTTCTTTTGGACTTTAACTGCTTTCCTGCCACCAATGTTAGTATGATTAACCTACACATATGAGATAATTAACCTGATTTAAATCCTCAGTATATCATGTAAGTTAATCACAAGAACCATTTTAGTTTAGGGGACAGTGAGAGTGTATTTCTAATTCAAGCACAGACATTTCTGTTCTTTCCAAATTCTAGCAATCTTTTTGGTACTATATGATATTATTGGATTCTTAAAAATTATATTCATCTGTGTGGTAAAAATAAATTTATATTTCTATATTCTATGGCATATGAAATATTCTATGGCAGAACAGAATATTTAAACAAAATAGGAAAATGGAGAGAAGTATTGAAAAGTTCATTGTAGGTTGATTTTTCTCTTCTCATTCCCAGATCTTCCCCTTCTGGGAAGATCATGCTGGGAATGATTTTTAAAAGTTGCAATTAGATACTTGAAAATACACAGCTTATCTAAATGCATTAAATAAAGTTCTTAGAGACTCAGCATTATTGCTAAGACAACCTATAATTTTTGTGTTCCCAAGGGTTTGGTACATAAAAGTAAATTTTCACTGCAGCTCATTTTCCAGAAGAAGAAATCTAGTAAATGGTCTATGCTAAAAATAAAATTTAAGATGAATCAAAATACCGAGAATCACAGAGCAGTGGAAGCTTGCTGAATTAGGAAGAAGTTTATGATTTCCTTGATTAATTAATCTTTCTGCAAAATGGTAACAGGTTCATGAATTTCTGGCAAAATTCAATGCATGATCATTTGGAAAGATTCAGATTAAGCAAAGAAACCAATCATAAAATCTTCCAGTTACAGATGTCACCAACAGTAAGATTTGGGTGCATGTGCGACTGGTATGGTCATTTTGCTCTTTGCCTTTCCCCTTTTTGCTTGCCTGGGACACAGGCCTGAGGTCATGAGGTTCAGCCAACATAGATGAAAACAAAAGCCAGCAGAGTAGTGATGGTGGAGTGGGCAAAAGAAACAACCTGGTTCTTGGTGATATTGTTAAGTCATTGTCAGTTCTGAAATGCCTATCCCCAGAGTTCTTGTTGGCCAACCATGTAACCACCCCCTGCCTAATTTATTTAAGCAACTGTTAGTTGGGATTTTGGCTACTTGCACATGACGTCATTCCTAAATGATACCAAATCTCATGTGCATCTTTTCTTAAAGATTGGCTGTTTCCAAACAATTTATCAAGTAATCCATATTCCCGTTCCCTAATTTAAATAGATTTTAATCATGTTCCAATTCTTATATGCACACATACCTTTTCCAGATGCATCATTCTTTTCTCTTCATCTATTTGCTTAGTCCTGTGACACTACCGCACTGTTTTAATTGCTGACGGTCATGTTTCTTCTCGTCCTTCTACTCTTTGCTCTGGTTGGTATTTTCTTGGATTTTTATTTGTTTTATTGCCAAATTACTGATTTTACTTTATGCAGCCTTTCAGGAGTTTTGACTGTGCCATCTGTTTTATAACCACAATCAGTACAGTTGTTTGCCTTTCATTCTATGTTAGTACTTCCCACTTGTCCTCCCATTTACATGGTTTTTGGAATATTTTTTGGGAGAGGAATCAGCAGTATTCATTTTTATTTTTAAGTTTATTTATTTTGAGAGAGAGCACAATCATGAGAGGGACAGAGAGAGAGGGAGAGAGAGAATCCCAAGCAGGCTCCATCCTGTCAGTGCAGAGCCCCACACGGGGCCCAATCCCACGAACTGTGAGATCTTGACCTGAACCAAAATCAAGAGTTGGTCACTTAACTGACTGAGCCACCCAGGCACTCCAGCAGTATTAGTTTTTAAAGCAGCTTTTTCATGAAGGGTATATGATATTAGGCCCAAAATTGATTTGGATTCTTTCTCTTGTGCTTTTTGATATGACCCTGGGTTGTGCCTGATTTCTAAGATACTACTCTTAGCACACATTCTCCCGTTTACCCCATTCCCATGAGAAGGACTTAGTAACTCTACCTATTTTACTCTAAAATCCAACACTTAATTTTTATGTTTCTAACAATGGCCTGTTCTCCCAAGAACTGAGATTGAAAATTTTGACCCTCTAATTTTCCTTTCCCCATACATTTAATCCTTTAGAAGCCCCCAAATCTATCACTGTAATATTTCTCAGAGACAATTTTTCACTTCTTTTTCCACTGCGATGGCCCAATTTCTGACTGTCTTTACTAGTCTTCTCTATTATATTCTTAGTTTCTTAATCTGCACATCCATTGATTCTATTGGATTAATACCAGTACTGTTGGATTAATTTTTCTAAGAAGAGTTATGCTCAGAAAATTTGTGCTGGATATTTCCCTTCTGCCCCTCCAGATCCATTCCCTTCTCTGCCCTGGGAGGAGACCTATTTGGACTGCATCAGTGAGCTTTCTTGCCTCTGGCTTCCATTTGGGTTTAGCCAGTAGGGGGCACTAGGAGCCGATTGGAAGGAGCAAACAGGAAGTTAGGGTATTTATTCCCCTGGTTTTCTCCTTGCTCAGCTATAGGTTGCTTGCCCACCTCCACAGAAGGCCTTGCTTCATGTCAGGAGGCATTTTCTTACGGTTATAGTTTCTCTCTGCAGGTTCCAGTAATACTTCCTTCCACTTCCCCTTTTGGGACTAGTGCTGCTGACAGTGCTGTTGTGGCAGGATGTTGTTCCCATCCCTTGTTGGTGTCCCTTACTCAGCCCACACCCTTTGTAGATATTGTCTTCATCCCACTGTACCCATTGATACCACTGGAATGTGCTATTTGCTTTAGACTCTGTCTGATACAAACCCTAAACCATTACCTACTACAGTAAGTATAGACTCCCCAGCCCCAAGCTGAACATCAACTTTCAGGCTCCTCTTGTTCTTTATTCTTACATTGACCATTTGTTCCAGTACAAGTGGGTTAGTCATAGTTCCTTGAATAGACCTGAAAAAGAACATTGTGCTTTCTTTGCTTGAGATATCCCAAGGCATAATGTCATATGCCAAAGACTTGTGACCTTTTTTCATAATTTATTTCAAATGTCACCTTTTCCATGACACCTTTTCTGAGGTCCCTGCTAAACTGTTGTATATTCCCTTGTCTTCTGGTGCTTATATTTTCCCTACTTTTATAGTTATTAATGTACATGTTGTCCTTCCTATTTTGTGTGCTCTGTAGGGGGAGGGGGCTGACTGTTATATCCCTCCAGTTTTGTTTTTTTTTTTTTTTCCCCTGCATGGTCTGTGTCCACTAAGAACATAGTGGATCTGGATAAATTGCACTGGCTAAATTTAAAGATTCAGATTATTTTAAGGTAGGGTTAATGGTTCATATCAGATGGAACGTTTTATATTTGTGTATTACAGTAACCAAAGAAAATACAACTTTGGTTGACATGAAGGCAGATAATAAAATTAGGAGTAACCTTTCTGTCACTTATTAAAAAAATATTTATTAACTGTCTATTTTGTATCAGGCATTTTCCTAAGCACTACAAAATGCCTCTATTGTTATCCAACAACACGGTTAATATTTAGAAAAAATTAATAGGATACTGGAAAAAATAGAATTTATGATCAGTTACTCAATTGACAAATCCATAATTAGAAAAGTTTTTTTGGTGCTTTTTCATAAAAGCCTGACTTAATTCCAACAGTTACCAGGAAGTTAACAAAAATGTAATAATTTTCTTACTATATATAGTGTGACACAATTGCAGTGTAGCTGAGGATTTTCTAATGTTCCCAGAAATATATCACAATTTATAAGAGGACTATCTAGGTTTAGTTTTGTTTTTGAGAATTAGCAGAGACAGAGGAGACAGCTGCTAGATAAAAAAATGCCACAGGGAATATACATGATGGCATTCTAATTTATTATCATTCTTACATTATGAATTATGGATTCTTTTGTTTATCTACTTGATAAACTAAAACTGATTCTTGGGATTGAGGATCTTTTCCCGTGAATAAGAAGAGAAAAATGATAAATTGAGAGAATTTCTAATCTCTAATATTGAGAATTTCTATTCTGTTATACCAACCTCCAAAAGTGTTTCTTTTTTGGTGTTTTCATTCCATGAGGGTGCTTTTTTTTTTTTTTTTTCTTTTTTAAAGCAAGCTGGTATTGTATTCTTAAAGAAAGAAAAGGGTAGACCAAACAATTGTTGCAAGATAAGCGTCCTTATTTGGTCACAAAAATTTCAAAATTATGAAATACACATTAATTGAATATTTATAAAAAGCACACAATTATATCTTTCAGGTTCTCATGTACAGAAACTTTAGTGACAAGTGTCATTAAAGGGAACATAGATGACTAGAATATCAGAGATTCAAGAGGTGCATAAATGTGTCATTTGATGCTCATTGTCACTCATTTTGAGTTCTCATACGTCTCAGTTCTTGGGTCTTAAAGTGCTGTTTCAGGCTTAATCTAAGTCCTCCCGAATGTCGTGTGTATTTCAGCACCACGTTTTAATTGATTGATGTAAAAATTAATGATCTACTTCAGAGAAAGTTAATTTTATAATCTTTTGTGACTATTATCTCTAATAAGTTAGTTTCATGGAATGATAAACTTTATTATTTTTTTCTGATGATACATAATGGAAATAACAAAAATCAAAGGGGATACAAAGCAGTGAATATTCCCTAAGATTCTTAATATTTCCACCAGGACTTTGCAAATTTGGAACACAACACACATTACTCTGTGCTTGAAGGAACCTGGATCCCAAAGATGAGGTTGCATTTTCCACTCCCAAAAACCAAACCAACAACAACAAACCAGAAAACCAGTTGGAGCAACTTCTTTACACATTTTTCCTTTGGAAATAATGATATAAGTTTAGTATTTGCTTTCTTTTATTCCTTTTATCTCCCAGAAGGATATTGCTCAGATGTCTGTGTTGCTGTGATTCACTTGAGTCTTTGGGAGTGAGGTAAATGGTTAACTCTGGTGGACAAAGAAGTTTACTCTAGCTTCAAACATTGGGTGCCACAAACATTTGGCTTGAAACCTTGCAACTTCCTTTTTCTTTTAGTTAAGTAATGGTACCAATGTCTTCCTGCTTCTGCTGGAATCCTTTCATAAAAGTTCTTCTGTGTTTGTGTTACAAGTTTTATGTTTGCTTAACTTGAGAGGTAATTCCCAAATAAGGTCTAATATATGATTTTTTGATAAATAAAATAAAGCAGTAGAACTTTTCACTTTAGTTGAATCCAAAAGGCTCAGCTACATTTTATTTCTTTCTTTCTTTTTTTTTAATGTTTATTATTTTGAGAGAGAGAGAGCGTGAGTGGGAGAGGGGCAACAAGAGAGGGAGACACAGAATCCAAAGCAGGCTCTGGGCTTGGAGCTGTCAGCACAGAGCCTGATGTGGGGCTCGAACTCACAAACCGAGAGACCATGACCTGAGCCAAAGTCAGGCACTCAACCAACTCAGCCACCCAGGTGCCCTTCAGCTACGTTTTCAGTGCTTACTTCCTCAACAAAATTTGACAATCTGATTTTTCACATTGTTTGAATATCAAATTCCTATTAGTGAGATGTGACTTGGTAGTAAAAGAAGAGGGAGGTGTAACTTTTATTATACAGTGGTAATTTTTTCTTTAGGACACAGTAAGTTTTTTTCTAAGTGTTTGTAAACTTATTTTGTTTAAGTTTTTATTTTAATTTCAGCTAGTTTGTGTACAGTGTTTTGTTAGTTTCAACTTACAGCATAGTGATTCAACACTTCCTTACAACACCCAGTGCTCATCACAGCAAGTGCATTCCTTAATTCCCATCACCTATTCACTCATCCCTCAACCCTACAACATGATAAATTAAAGTTGATTTTGTTCCTCACATCTTCTTATTTAACTTTTTTTTTTTACTTCAAAAAACAAAATATCTACACTAAATTTCTGATATAGCTCTTGCATAGAGTATTGAAATGCTATTATATATTAAGAATCTGAAGTCCTTAGTAACAAATTAAAGTTATTTGATTTCTTGGGGGTACTTTCAAGTCGAATATCTCATTGCCACTGCTGGTAGTTAGAAGGTTCTGGAAGCCTATCCACATAATGGTATATTTTGGTAATGAACCCAAATGCCATGTGAGGAAATTGACAAGATTGGAGGAGAGGACAAAAAACAAAGAACATTAGTTTTTGACCTTTGTGAAAGCATTATGTCTTCATTTTTAAAAAGTTTATTTATTTATTTTGAGAGAGAGAGAGACAGTGAGCGGGAGAGGGGCAGAGAGAGAGGGAGAGAGAGAGAATCCCAAGCAGGCTCCACGCTATCAGGACAAAGCCCAACTCAGGGCTTGACCTCATGAATTGTGAGGTCATAGCCTGAGCCAAAACCAAGAGCTGGATGCTCAACCAACTGGGCCACCCAGTTACCCCAAGAATTATGTTTTTAATATAACACTGAACCCCATCACTGACTAAATTCTAGTAGTTTTCCAAAAGGGTGTTATCTATCAGATTTCTGTCTTTAATTTGTATCTTCAATTCCAACTTTATGTCATGGATTTCCTAGTTCTTCATATCTTATTCCTCGCAAATCTAGCCACCTTTTCAGATGTATTTAAACTCTTATGGAAGCTGAAATAATGAACCATGATACTGGAATCTCTATTGCTTCTAAAGAAAAAGACAGAATGAATTTAATTCCAAGAGCAAAATGTTGCCTTTACTAGTCCCTAGAGGTCCCAGATTTAAAAGGAAAGTTCTTACAAATTCCAATTCATTTAAACTGCCTCATAGATTTTTCTCAGTGGTTTGTTTTAATGTCCTGAAAACATGTTTAGAAATCAAAAGAAAATAAAGTCACAGGGAGAAGGAAAAGAGGAAGACTTCTAGAGCCTCTCCAAGGAGCAATGGAGAAATATTTAACTGCTGAATCAATTTTAAAGCATTTTGAAATCTTCATAATATCTTGATGATAAGTGTTGAATCACTCACAGTGACTTCCATTTGCAATAAATCTTAGGAGATAAAGTGAGAAGACTGTAAAATGCATTTTAAAGCCTGTTATGGAAGATACAAGTGGTGTCCATTTAGTGACATACAAAGTATAAAAGCAAGCTTGGGATAATACTGTGAGTGCAGTTAAAATACTAATTTTGTGCCAGGCAGTGTGATATGTGCTTCAGAGGACACTAGCTAATGACATGTTTTCTTGTCCTCAAAGACCCCACAATTAAGTGTTGATAATAGAAGTGGAGGCTGGACAGTGGCTATGGTGGAGGTGAGCAGACATCTATTTGTCAAATGACAAGGTAAGGTAAGTAATCAATAATTAAAGTAAATCCTGGGGTGCCTGGGTGGCTCAGTTGGTTGAGCATCCAACTTCAGCTCTGGTCGTGGTCTCATGATCTCACGATTCGTGGGTTCAAGCCCTGCATCGGGCTCTGTGCTGACAGCTCAGAGCCTGGGGCCTGCTTTGGATTCTGTGTCTCCCTCTCTCTCTGCCCCTCCCCTGCTTGCACTCTGTCTCTCTCTCTCTCTCTCTCTCAAAAAATAAATAAACATTAAAAGGTTTTAAAACAATAATTAATATAAATCCTGTATGAGATAGTAATCCTGTATGAGATAGTAATGTTCGTTTGTTTTATTAATTCATTTATATTTACTGAGTACTTATTATATGTACTATTAGATAGAGGGGGTACTTACTCTATCAACCTTCCTCTTAAAGATTCTAGTGGAGAAGAGAAAACAAGAATACATCCTGGTCTTAGAGTGTGATGATCTGTAGATGATGTACTGTAGGGGCACAGGTTTGTACATGTGTGAAGGGAAGGGTTAGGAGAGACAGGATATAAGGATGGAATCCTTGGCAGGGGTCAGAACATGGACTGCCTTGTGCACAAAGGACACCGGACTGTAGGTCGTGTGGTGGGATGATACTGTAAAGCATGACTGCATATGTCCCCCTTTCCACCCAAATCACGCCTTTTAAGTGCAGGATTCTTCCCCATGTACTACTAGATTTGAGGCCTTTGAGAACCCCATTGCCCCTTGAAAACAGAACACAGGAACACATGAATAAATGTATATGAATATTATTGCTTTTAAGTGAAAAAAAAAAGCACCTCTCATGGGTATATAAATTATATTTGGGAGACTATAAGCTAGGTTAATGTGACAAATAGGTGTTTAAAATCTCTCCCTGGCACACGAGCATGTCACTGGGGGCCATACCCAAAGAGTGAGCACAGCCACTGTGCTGCCCTGTTGGAAGAGTCATGAGGGCTAAAAGCATTCTGACAACTAATGATGTTCCTTTGGATTTCTTAGAAGCTGCTAAAAGTGCAAGATAATAAAGAAAATCTAGTATAAATTAGATGAAAATCCTGGTGATGCAGGATCTTTACGTTTTGGGATTTTTTTTTGAGAACGACTTAAAATCATCTTTTCATTCCTTTAAGTGACATTGAAACTCTACCTAGGGGCGCCTGGGTGGCTCAGTCGGTTAAGTGTCTGACTTCGGCTCAGGTCATGATCTCGCAGTCTGTGAATTCAAGCCCCGCGTCAGGCTCTGTGCTGACAGCTCAGAGCCTGGAGCCTGTTTCAGATTCTGTGTCTCCCTCTCTCTCTGACCCTCCCCCATTCATACTCTGTCTCTCTCTGTCTCAAAAATAAATAAATGTTAAAAAAAAAAAAAAAAAAAAGAAACTCTACCTAAGCAGTAAGAAGACCAATGCCCTGAGATACCTTCAGGTGAAATGTGCTCATTTGGAAACCAAGATCTATGAAGAAATTATACTTAGAAATAAAGTATGCAGCATTAAACCCAATCTTTCCTTGGCAAGGGAAAAAAATTTCTGTGGTAATGTTGAACTTCTAGAAGCAGAGGTAGACTGGAACAGTGAAAATGATGTAGAGAATAAATTGGCTGGAGTCCTTGCTATGGTCTGAATGTTTATGGCCTCTCAATATTTGTATGTTGAAATCTTAAACCCTGAATTAATGGCATTAGAAGCTGGGGACTTTGGGAGGTGATGAGGTCATGAAGGGGGCACTCAAATAGGATTAGTACTCTTATGAAAGAAACTCCAGAGATCTAGTGCAGTCATTCACCATGTGAGAACATAGTGAGCAGTTGGCAGTCTACAACCCAGAAGAGGGCTCTCACCAGAACCCAAGTGTGGTGGCATCCTGATCTTGGACTTTGAGGCTTCCAGAACTATAAGAAATAAATGTTTGTTGCATATAATTCACCCAGTCTCTGATGTTTTGTTATAGTGGCTCAAACAATCTAAAAACAGTCCTGAAAAATAAACAAGTCAAACCAGAAGTAAAAGCAGCAACAGTAGGAAACCCAGATCCCAAATGAATTTCAAAGTTCTGGTTTCCCTGCTCTAGATATATTCTCCAACCTCTAGGTAGGTAAGTGAATTAGCACAGAAATACAATGAACAAATCTTGAACAACCTGCAGGGTAGAATTTTCAGATCTGGTTGAGCTGTGTATTGTTTTAGATTTCCATGTTGAACCCAGTGACTACTTTACCAAGAAAGTTCTGACAAAAACTTACAGGATAAAATCAGACCCAGATAAGGCAGAACATTTTTGTTTTAAAGGCCCTGAAATAGTTGACCGCTGGGTGTAATACTGATTATAAAATTGCTAAAAAGGAAAATTGTTACACTTAAAACAATCAGAAAAAACAGAAACATGGTGTCTAGGCACTGTTAGAACAATTACTGAACAACTCTGGAGTGATTCATTTTTTAAAAAATTAACTTCTTCAGCCTACAGATAACATCTGGAGATGAAGAGTCATTGGATGAAGGTTCAGAATTCACATTAACATTGGATTTTGAAACTAGACACTTCTGGAAAACATGGTTCCACATACTGTGTATTACTTTTCTGGGGAAGCCATAGACATACTGATAAGTTTGAGGAAGGTGAGAAAGGAGAAGAATAGGTTATAGAAAGAGGAAGGAGGAAAAGTTGGATAATGCTGAAGTTGACCCTAATTGTAATTTTTTGACTGTGTATCTTTCATACATTTCTAGAAAAAAGCTACCCAACCCACTGAATGCATGCAGCAGGAAGAAGCAAGTAACTACTGTGAAGCTTGAACAGGTAGTGGATATGTCAGGGCACCAGGCTCAGTAGGCGGGGATTTAGTCATTGCTACAATAATTCTTATTGACAGTGTTTACAAATAACTTCTTTACGAGTGAATGGTTTTCATCTTAACTTCCTTCCTCCTTTTAAAAGTTTGCTTGTCACTCAAATGTTATCAGAAATAGAAATAAAGCTCTTAAAGCACTTTCTAGGGGCTTGGGTACCAACATAGGTGATCTTTTCAGGCCCTGCACTGAGGGAGGACCTAATAGAAGCCACATTGAGGTTGGGCATGGCAGGGGAGACCGTAGTGTTGGAATGGCCACTAGACAAATAGGGACGATAATATGCTAGTGTGGTTCAGAGGTTGTTAGAATCTTTTGTAACACTCAAGCAAAAGAATTCTTTGTTTCTTTAGAAAAATTCCACATTTTCTTTCCAGCAACTAAAACCTGCTTCATGTAAAAACCACGTCATATGTGTATTTATGCTAACCAGCCAGACAAGCCAAGTTGAGTAAATTCATGTTCTTCTTACATTTTCACACTGCACAGTTTGAATTTTTCAGAGAATGGGGTGAGTGGGGGAAAGTGGGTACACTGGATTTTGTGTGCTTCTTTGTGGGTTCATCCTCATATATATTAAAATCTTGTTTGTAGGCACTTTCACTTAGACTATTGCTTATCTTCAAGATTTATGAAGCTATGTTTGTGACCAAAGGTCTGGTAACTTGGTCCAGAAGGAAATGGTGTCTATTAATCATTGTGAGGGGCCTGTGCAGAAAATCTTCATCTTCTTGCCAATAGCTATTGAAGGAGAAGAATTGTTTTCATAATATACAGGCTGGATTTTGCAGTTAAAAATTAAATGGGCTGCAACCAAGAGTCAGGTTTTATTAGTTTTTTTTTTTTTTATTTCTCAACTAGTGTTGAGAAGCTTAGAATAGAAAGTATAAATTTCTCATTTTGAACCATAAATTTAAATTCTTGTTTTATCAGTAATACTTTCATTTCTCAACTGCTCTATTTTACTTTGCTTTGAAAGCCCTGGATTTGGTACAATCTGTTTCTCGATTGACGTGCCGAATGTTCAAACGTATGGCAGCAGTCTGTTGGCAGGGCACTAGTAGAACATCAGCATCATCACCGGGCATGCAGAGAATGCCTTGCCTTACACACATTTGTAACGTACTGTAGGGTTTTCAATGTGTATGAAATATTTAAAATATTTTATTTAAGTTGTAAAACATAAATCCCACACAAACGAAAATAAACCCAGTCAAAACAGGAATGATGAACCTTCTGTGGGCTAGAAAAAGGAGATGAGTTGAGGAGATAATGGTAATGCTGAACGGGTGTGAAGGTCTCTGAAAAGGTCTCTGAGAAGAAGGGAGGATGGACTCCCCAGGAAGTATGAGTGTCTGTTTTCTCTCTCACTTCCTGCCTGGAGTCACACAAGAAGGCCACTTCTCAGTATCATGGAGTCTCCATGCCACCATGTCAGGAATGCCATAAACTAGAGTTAGGGGCAGAGGGTTTAATGGAACTCTAGTGGTACTGGGGTGGCATAGTGTGCTAATTTTTCTCCATATTCTTAAGGAGGACAGCTGTTAGCTGTGAGAGGGAGAGAGAGAGAGAGAGAGAGAGAGAGAGAGAGACTTGATAGATCTGAGAAAGTCTCATATCCTTGATGAGGGACACTACAGAGGAAAGAAGTGTGGACCATAAAATCAAAGACCAGGTGGGAAGTTGGCTACCTCAGCGAATGCCAGTGTGGACTGAAGACACATCTGAGCATTGACTGGGACTGGAATCTCACTAGATGGCAGCAGAGTGTAGGACCCAGGATCTATAGGGGAGAATCAGCTACCTTCCCTTCACCTCTGAGCTCCTACTTCCCACCCTTGCTTCTTTTTATTTTTCCTTCAGTTTCTTTTCTTTCTTATTTATTTATTTATTTTATTGGAAAACAGACACAGGGCATATAACAGGATAAAAATATGGAAGGCCTCATGCATTTGTGTGTCATCTTTGGGCAGGGGCCAGGCGAGTCTTCTCTGTATGGTTCCAGTTTTAGTATACGTGCTGCCGAAGCAAGCATTCCTACTCCCGCTTCTTATGATGACCCTTCTTTGGGAACTTATATGCTATTCCTCTGAGAAAAGCAGAGATGACAAATTCTAAATTGGTAGAATTTAGCCTGGAATGGCTGAATTTACTCTTTTTTTTTTTAACTATATTTTAAAAAAAAGTTTATTTATTTTAAGAGAGAGCGAATGGGGTGGGGGTGAGGGCTTAAAGAGAGGGAGAGGAGAGAATCCCAACCAGACTCTGCATTGTCAGCACAGAGCCTGATGCAGGGCTTGAACTCATGAACTGTGAGATCATGACCTGAGCTGAAACCAAGAGCTGGCCACTTAACCGACTGAGCCACCCAGGTGTCCCTGAATTTACTCTTAAAGTAGTAAAATTTTGTTTCCTGTTTTCAAATACAGCTCTCAGCACCACCAACTCCCAGAATACTGCAAGGTCTAATCTCTTAATAAATTCCTTTTTCTGTATCAGTCACGGCAGTTCTTTTTCTCTGATTGAACCCTATTATAGAAGTTGATGTTGGATGTGGTTCCAGAAGAAGAGAACCTTAAGGATTGGTATCATGACTTGGCTCTGGATGTTTTTTGGAATTGGTTCTTGGGTGTGATTAGATTTAAAGGCAGTAATAACCTTGTTTCCATTGGTAAAAAGAGCACTTGTTTTTCATGACATGCAGTGGCGAAATAGTACTTAAACTGTCAGCAATAGACACTTATAATCCAATCCCTATGTAAGGCAGAGGTTCCTTTCAGGGCGGTTATAGAATTTTGGGTCCTGAACAAGGCTTTGAGTGGGGAACTTAAAACTCTGAGTTTACAATTTTCTTTCCCCTAGTTGTCCAGGTCACTCAGAAGCAACCAAAACACTCTATTAAACTCCTGATTTGTTCAGGACTGAGAGGAATCCTAGAATGCCCAAACTAGGAAAGTCCCAGGCAAACCAGGAAGAGTTTATATTCACTAAAGTGTTCTATGACAGCGTTTACTTGATTGCAGAAATTAGAGCCTGCAAGGACTTGGAAGATACAGAAATAATCATTTCAACCACAGCTCGATTCAATTCACTGTTTGGTCTGTTTGGAAGACAGGCAGATCTTGGAGAATGAAAGTGGATTACTGTAAACTTAATCTGGTAGTGAATCCAGCAGCTCCCTTTCCAGATGAAATTTTGTCACTGGAGAAAATCAATACACCTTCTGGCATTTGGTAATTATTGACCTATTGAATGCTTTTTTTCTCTATACTAATTAATAAAATTGTTAACAAAACCAATTTGCTTTGACTCAGCCCCTTTATTATCCTACCTCAACTATCTGTATCAACTCTCTAGCATTTTACCATTATTAGGGTGTATTACGAAGGTTCTTCACATAAAAAACCGATTGGATACATAGAATATAGGAAGAGATTTATTATGAGGAATTAGCTCACACAATTTTGGAGGTTGAGAAGTCCCAAGATCTGCTACTTGCCAGCTGGAGACCCAGGAAAGTTGGTGGTGTGATTCTAGTCTACATCTGAAGACCTGACAACCAGGGAGCCCATTGTGTAAATTTCATTCCAAGGGCAGAAGACTGATGTCTCAACTCAGCAGGCTGCCAGGTAGGAAACACAAAAGAACAAATTTCTCATTCCTTTGCCTTTTTGTTCTATTTTGTTCTTTTTGAAGGCTGTCAATAGATCAGATGAAGCCCACACACATTGGGGAAGGCAATCTACTTTATCAAGTCCACTGATTCAAATGCTAAGCTATCCAGAATCACCCTCACAGACACACCCCATAATAAGGTTTAATCTGGGCATTCCTTGGCCCATTCAAGTTGACACATAAATTTAATTATCATACAGGGATTAGCAAATTGTTTCTCTAAAGGCCCAGATAGTAAATATTTTGGGCTTTGTGGGCCACATAGAGTCTATCCTCCTTCTCCTTTTTCTATTCAATGTGAAAACCATTCTTTGTTCCCAGACTGAACAAGATTGGACTGTAAAACCCAGATTTGGCCCATAAATTATCGTTTGTCAACACTTCTAGTTCATAGGTAAGTGACCTAGTTAATACAACCACCAATTTCCACAGATAACTGGAATCTCAGAAAAGTTTAATAACTTGCCTACGTAACACAGAGAATAAATGTATTATCTTGGATTTTAAAAAGTTCTTATAAGATTCAAAAACTATTAATCTTTTCATTGCACTGATTCTTCTCAGATTTGATCCTTTTTACTGTTTTATTGTCACAAATGAGGAGTGATCCTACGTAATAATATAACTTGTTGACAAATTACTGTTTGAAAGACTACCTAACCATTGATTCCACTAAAACGGAAATCAATGCATTTGACCAACATTTTCATTATTATGCTAATTAGTTTAACAAATATTTATTGAAGATCTACCATGTGCAAAGCACTCTGCTAGGATCTGGAGACATAGTGACAAAAATTCTTCCCCCTCTCTTTTTTGTTCAAAGATTTTTCCCTTGATCAAATTCTCGTCAGGTTCTTTTGAGATTTTTTCAACTAGGCTTTGACTTTTTGATTTTTGTGTTAATCTCTGCATTGTCCAGTTTTAGCAAGAACACTGCTGTATCAGTTTAACCAGAATCCGCCATTCTCGTTGGGGTATTCTGGGGGTATACTTGACTGGGTCCTTCATCTTGCATCATCCCTCAGGTGATGTCTGATTACCATGATCTACATTCAGCAAGAATCCCAGTAGGACAGTTTAGCCAGAATCGCCCTTAGGCCTGCTATTTCCTCTTAGTAATTTTCCATTTTATTGACTCCCCTCCATCTCTCACTCCACTCCTTTGCTATAAATTTCCATTTTCCTTGTTATATTTAGAGTTGAGTCCAATCACTCTGTCCTACTGTAAAACTCTATTGCTGTGCTCTCCAGCACCATCATGATAGTTCTCTTGAATAAATCTGCCTTACTATTCTTTAACAAGTATCATGAATAAGTTTTATTTTAAAAATGTCTGGGTATCAGGCAAATTTTCTCTGTTATTATAGAGATTACTATCCAGCAAACAAACTTTAAACAAATAGTTGAACAATACAAGGAATGGAATCATGATATTACTCCAAAGAAGTCAGGTTGCTGTAGTGTTACTAGTAAATGACTTTTTTCCCAATAAGTCAACACTTAGTCAGGGGTGTGGTACATGGAAGTGAGAAGGGAGCTTGGTTAAGGGAGAGAAAGTTTAGCCATGTGATTTGTTGAACGTCACCTTACTACTACTTATTCTGTCCAGAAGTTCTCAGCTGTTTTTTTTTTAGTTATTTTTTTAAAATTATTTTTTATTTTTTATTATTTTAAAGAAAGAGAGAGTGTGAGGGTGGGAGAGTGCACAGAAGGGGAGAGAGAGAGAGAGAGAGAGAGAGAGAGAGAGAGAGAGAGAGAGAGAATCTAAGCAGGCTCCATGCTCAGTGCGGAGTCCAATGTGGGGCTTGATCCCACCACCCTGGGATCATGACCTGAGCTGAAGTCAAGAGTAGGATGCTCAACTGAATGAGCTACCCAGGTGCCCCTCAGCAGTTTTAATTAAAGAGTCATACCTCCCATAATAAATGGTAATGTTGGAAAAGGTGATTTTAATGTGATAATTGTACCCTTTAGTTCAGTGACTTTCTAATTTGGTGTGAGAGTTTACCAAAGTGCAGTGCTTATTAAACCTGCCAGTTTCAAGGCCTTCTTTCAGAACCTGATAAGACCTAGGAGAATGCATTTCTATCAAGCATTCCAGATGATTCTGAGGTAGGCAGTCCATGACTCACATTTCTGATAAATACTGCTTGAGACAGAGTTATATTGATCTTTGTTCCCTCAGCCTCCCAAGAAGGAATACAGCAGCTACCTTTAAAACTCTATTTTTAAAGAAGTTAAACCCACCTCAGACCTTTGTTAGGGAATCTTGTCCTTGGTAGTCTTACTTGCCTCTAGCTCTTATGTACTTCATTCCTCCTCATCCCCATCCTGACCTTCTGAGGTATCATTGAATTTTCTTGTTTGTAATTACTTTCTTGCCTAGATGATTTATGTTGTTTTTCTTATTTAGTCATTATTTTTGTTAAATACTGGCTTGCTCAAAATGTCACCTAAACAACTCATTGAGAAGGAAACACTGAATTTATTCTTACCATGGTTAGGGACAGTACTGCATTGACAATGTCTTCACATCTTAGAGGGAGGACAAAGTTGGGATATTTATGAGAGTCTTGAAGTCCAGGTTAAGCCTGGACTTTCAGTGTAGGGGCTTGATTAGAATTGGGTTAAGAGTTACTGTGTAATATTTAAAAATTGGTAGATTTTGAGGTGATGGGTTGTAAATTTACCAAGGGCAGGACAAAGCTGATGTCCCAGCTCAACAGGAAGGAAAAGTTCCCTCTCACTCAGTCATTTTGTTCTATTCAGGTCTTCAATTGATTGGATAAGTTCCATCCATATTAAAGAGAACAGTTTGCTTACTCAGTCTACTGATTCAAATGTTAATCTCATCCAGAAACACCTCACAGACAATCCAGAATCAGGTATGACCAAATGTCTGGACACTCCATGGCCTAGTTAAGTTGACACATAAAATTACCCATCAAATGTGTTTTCTCCTTTGGGTGAGTAAAGTATTATTTCTTTGTCTTTGAAATTCAATAACTCAACTGGGTTTTATTAATTATTCTATGTCCCTTTTCCCTTAAACAATTTAATCAAAGAGTCCCAGAAGCTGTTACTACTTATCCCATCCCCACCCTGTGACAGTCATCAAAAAGAAAAAAATGTATAGGAAACTTCTTGTCAACAAGAAAGACATATTAGTATCTATTGGAATGAGAGATATGCTAAATGTATATTTATATAATTCTGTAATTTTTAACAAATAGTGTCTATTATGCATTTGCTAGACTCTTTTCTAGGTGAGTTTGGCAGATAAAGTCTCTGCTGTCAAGTTGCATCTAATTTATGCATGATCCATGGTTAACTGCTCATATTTTTCGTATCATGGCTATAAGGTATGTGTAGTACTCATGTGTCTTATTCATGGGTGCTACTATCTTTTCATGTACTGGAGAAATTTTGTTGTTGTGTCCCACCTCTAATGGAAGAGTCAGGATGCAGATTAGTGGACATCCTTGCTGCTGCCACAGGCATGTGACATTGGCTTCAGCGATCATATGCAAAGTGTGGGACTTGATGTGGAAATGAGAAAAGAGGAAAAGGTGGTTTAAAGCAACAATCACTTAAATGTTTCTCATAATTCTGTCAAGAGTTTGGGCAAGGCACATGGGGATGGTTTGTTTAATCTCCACAACGTCTGGCGCTCCAGCTGGGATGCTTGGGACGGCTGGGGGCTGGGATATTGAGGACGGCTTCTTCACTCATATCTCTGGCACTTGATGCTTCTTCATGTGACTTTTGCTCCAAATTGCATCTCATCCTCAGGGCCACTTTCTCTAGTTACTTAACCTTCTTACGTGCCACCTCCGGGACCAAAGAGCATGAAGCAGAAGCTGCCAGACCTTCTTAAAGCCTAGGCTATGAAGTTCAAGATCATCATTTGCTCCAAGTAATTTTCCTTTGATTTATAAATTATAATTTTCCTCTGAAAATAAATTTCCTTTGGATTTAATTTGTAAATGGTTTGGACTTTGAAAATGTAACTTAAAACAATCATAAGGCTATGTGTTGAGTTTTCTCCCCTATTTCTCCCAGTTTCAGGCAATCAATAGAAGAGTAACATTATAGCAGGTTTTCAGAAAACATTTGCTTATTTTCCACTGTTGATGTTAGACTCTAAAACATTCACAGTTTGGATATTATTGTAGATGTAAGTGTAGGTTTTTTCTGAAACCAAAAAATCATTCAAAAATCATTGTAAAAGGTACTATAAGAAGAATACACATGGTGGTTCAGAGAGCAACTTTGGAACTTGGCTGCCAAGTTCAAATCCAACTTCACCTCTTACTGGCCGTATGATGTGGAACATGTTACTTAGCCTGTCTGTGCCTTAAGTTCCTCAAATGTAAGGTGGAGATATTAACAGTTCCTCCCTTACTGAGTTATTGTGAAGGTTAAATGAATTCATACATGCAAAGCCCTTACTGTAACTAGTCTATACTAAATGCCCATCAATTTTAGCTGTTATTATTATTATACAAAACTATCAATTCAGTAGAATGTGGCAAAGGAGAAAAAGTGAAGACAAAAAAGAAAATGATAAAACTATGACTAGTGTGATAGTACATATGAAGATTCAGTAAATGTGTGTTGATTAATCTTCACTATTAAAGGAGAGATAATTAGATTGGGTAAACATTACAAAATCTAGCTATATGATGTATCCAAGAGTCAAATCTGGAATTAAACCACACAGAAAGATGAAAAAAATAAAAGGGTTATTAAAATACATATTAAGAAAACTATAATTAAAAGAAAGTTAGCAAAACAAAATAGTACAAAGTAGAAACCAAGACAAAAAGCATTAGTAGAGATAAAGGTTATCACAGAATAAAAAGGGAAGAATTTAGCAAGAAGATATAAAAATTATGAACTTCTGTGTACATAACATTGTCTCAAAATATAAAGCTGACACAATTACACAGTAAATCTGACAAATTCACAAATACGCTGGGAGGTTTTTAATAAACCTTATAAGGAATTGATAGATCAAGTAGATAAAAAAGTAATGATTTTGAATAAATAGCTTGATCTACACCCCAAAATAGAAAATATACATTCTTTTTAAGGATACATGAAACAGTAATAAACATTGGTCAGGTATTAGTTGTCAAAAGAAGTTCCAGTAAGGTTGGAACATGTCTTCTGAACACAGTACATTAAATTAGGAATCAAGAATAAAAAACTATTTAGAAAAACTCCATAGATTTATAAACCAAAAAAGTAATACTGCATAAGAAATTAAGGGGAAATCAAAATGAAAATTACAATCTATTTAGAATTGAGTGACAATGAATGTTCTATTCATCCAAGTTGCTAAGAAAAGTGCATAGAAGTTCATTTACAGCTCAATTTGAAAATAGCTCGAATTATTTAAGGAAGGACTTGAAAAGCTAAAGAAAATTGATGAAAGGAAATAAGAAAGATAAGAGAAATGAATAAAATAAGAAACAGAAACAGAGGATCAAGAAGTTTATTAAGATTTAGGCTGTATTTACAAAATTTGATGTATGTGAAATGTTCTCTCATGATTGCTCTCTCATAGAGACAAAGAAGGAAGAGGCATTCATTCAAAGAGGAGAATTTTGAATTTTTCAATGAACTTTTTCTCTGTTGTCATGTTATTTAACCACACAAATGTCTTCCTTTCCTTACTTTTTATTGTTAGTTTACATTAGAAGAAATAAAGAAATATTTTCCTCTTTGGAATTCACATGGTTTAGGAAATAAATACATTTTCTAATGCATTTTCTCAAGTTTGCTCATCCCACTACAAATTCAAAGCAAAATATGTTAGACAAAATTAAATATAAATGTAGATATCCATATTTAAGGGAAAAATAGTTACACATTCCTCACAGAGAAGTGGAGTAGAAAGTGTAAATGGCAAAAAACCAAATTCCTACCTAGTACGAGTTGAAACATATATGCAATATTTCAGACATACATGTAAGAATTGGTGGAATGCACTCAATAAATCAGAAAAAAGTTTTCCTAAAATTTCAGGGCTCAGGTTTTGTTTAGTTGTACCTTAATATTTTGCAGCTACATCTGTCTTTTTAAGGACTCTTGCCTTTTACATTATTCAGAATGATGCCATCTGTTTTATTATCAGGGAGGTTACTAATGGGAACTGTGTACAGACTGATTTCATCTATTTGCTATGCTAATAAATTCTAGGGAAGAAATTCTATTTTATTGAATTACTTACTTTTATGTAACTGGAATTGCTGTCATTTTCTCCTATGAAACCTCAACTGCCTTGTTCAGATTGCTCAAAATAGGTTGCTATAACAGGTAACCAAATGAGGTTTGCAGTCATAGAATATCCTGGTGTTCTTATTTAACACAATCATTTTGACTTTAAACCAGATGGGCTCATTACTTTATTTCTTCAACATGCCTCATAGTTAAGGAAAAATTAGTATTAGTCTAGAATAAGAAGGTTTTATTGTTTCTCAACTCAAAACTTGTACTCTACTTCTTTTAATAGAATTATCTCTGATTTTGTGGTTTATAGATTTCCAATCTCATGAATTCGTTGCACTGTCATTTTATTTTCAAGAACAAGTTGTGTACAGCTTGGATTACATTAGTATAAAATTTGCACTGCTAGTCATTGTTTTTAATTTTTTTAAATGTTTATTCTTTAAAAAAATTTTTTTAATGTTTATTTATTTCTGAGACAGAGAGAGACAGAGCATGAGTGGGGGAGGGGCAGAGAGAGAGGGAGACGCAGAACCTGAAGCAGGCTCCAGGCTCTGAGCTGTCAACAGACTGAGCCACCCAGGCGTCCCTATGTTTATTCTTTGTGTGTGTGTGTGTGTGTGTGTGTGTGTGGAGAGAGAGAGAGAGAGAGAGAGAGAGAGAGAGAGAGAGAGAGAGAGAATCTGAAGCAGGCTCCAGGCTCTGAGCTGTCAGCCCAGAGCCTGATGCAGGGCTGGAACTCACAGACTGCGAGATGATGACCTGAGCCCAAGTCGGATGCTTAACTGACTGAGCCACCCAGGTGCCCCTAGTCATTGTTAAAAGGAAATGGAAAATATTAGTTTAGTTTAGTAGATATTTATTAAACATCTAATATGTGCTTGTTGTTGAGAGGAGAAGAAAACATAAAAAATGACTGCTTATGTCACTCAAAACTGACATGAGTAGAGTCATCAATCATTCAAAATAATGGTGCAAACTTTAAGTGCTATTTTGGACATTTTAACTTTTCTTTTGTCTGCCAGGAGAATTATCAACATAGAAAGAGTTTGGTTCATTCACACGAATGCTTGGTGAGCACTTTCCATATATTCTGGAATATAACTGTGAATAACACAAAGTTTGTCTTGCTTGGACAATGCTGGGAAAAACTTCGTAAAGGGTTTTCGAGGGAACACAGTGTTCCACTAAAAGGTGATTTCTGAGATTGCAAAAAATGATTACTAACGTGGTACTCTTTTCCTCTACACTTAAAAGAACCCCAAGGGGAGGCCTGTGATGACAGGCATGTTCTGTCTTGTCTGCATTGCTCAATGAGAGAAACATGGTTAATTGATTTCTAGGCATTTCACATGATACTTATCAAATGATTTCTAGGCATTTCACATGATACTTATCAAATGCTGTCATTCAGACTCTCATCTTTTGCTTGAAAGAAAAGCGCACTTGGTTTGTTGAAACCATGTAAAAATGAGATTGTAGCTAAAGAACAGTAAAACTTACCCTGTTTTTTAGGGCACATATTTTTTTCTTCTTAAGAAAAAAAAAAAAGGCTGGTGAAACCAGGGAAAACATATATTAAATCAATATGCTCCTATTAAACTAAATGCTACAAAATGAATATGCTATAAATACTTAGAATCTTCAAGGAAAAATAATGCAAACTGGTAAAAACTGGTGGAATTTCATTGCATGTGATGGCTTTCTTGAATAGTATATATAAAAATATACAAGAAGATGTGCATATCCTCAGAGAATGTAAGTATCAGGTATAGCAGTTCTCAGTCTGTGCTGGGTAATTTGCCAAGTGCTTTACATATATTGCCCAAACATTAATTTAAGCATTACAGCAATGCTTAAGATAGGGCTTATCATTAGTGAGATTTTGTACATGAGAAAATTGATACTTGAAGAAGTAAGGTAATTATTACATTTCATAGAACTATAGGTGCCAAGACCTGGCTTTTAAACCAGATCTGCCTGATTCCAAAGCCTATTTTTTTTTCTTTTCTTTTTTTTTAATCTTTTTTTTTTTTTTAACATTTATTTATTTTTGAGACAGAGAGAGACAGAACATGAACGGGGGAGGGGCAGAGAGAGAGGGAGACACAGAATCAGAAGCAGGCTCCAGGCTCTGAGCTATCAGCCCAGAGCCCGACGCGGGGCTCGAACTCACGGACCGCGAGATCATGACCTGAGCTGAAGTCGGACGCTCAACCGACTGAGCCACCCAGGCGCCCCACAAAGCCTATTTTTTTAAACCACGCTGCTATACTGTTTAAGTTTTTATTTATCCAGTTTGTAGTTTCCTTTTCTTTCTCCCAAACATTCCTGCTCCTATTTCATATACAGCCTTGCAGACTTTTGTAGCTCAAAATTTAAGACTTAGCCCTTTGTCTGCAAAACATTTACTGACCCTCGTTAATATTTATTGGTGCTGACCACTTTGGCCAGCCCTGTTTTCATTGAAGTGCATTAATTACTACCATTACTTGAAAAGTGATTAAAATCAGTCTGAAGTCTATACATAGAGTCCTTGCAAAATATAATTAAAGCATCTATTGCATCTTTATGACATCAGAACATAAAATGTGTGAACTCTGTTTTTCCTCTTTTCCAACTCTGGTCTACCAGTTTTATTTTCTCTGCCCCATGTCTGAACACCTAATGCTCTTGTACTGCTTTCCAAAGATGTAGAATTTTGGAAAATTTCTGAGGTTTTCTGGAGAGCAAAAGTATTCAGCTGATGGTTCATAATCCAAATCTGATTTACAGAACTGGTATATCTACTTTGTCCATTATTTTTATGTTTTTTGAACCAATAGTTAAGACTCAGGAAATTTGATAGAAAACATCTGGATCCTAAACATAATCTGACAGCATGTTCTGGATCTGAACTTCTATAGGTAAGAATGCCTAGCTCTTGGTAGTACGTCCCCCTTTACATAGGGTAGGTTCTCTCCTATTTGCCAGACACAAACCCGCATAATTGGCCTTCCAAATCTAGACCAAATGCCAGTTGTCATTTACCATTGTTATTTTCTCACAGTAGAGGACTATTTCTCTGTACTATGTCTTAAAAGTGGGAAAATGAAAAATAGACCTAAAGGTCATTGTGCTTCAAGAAAAATGGAAGAAAATGCATTTTTCTCTAGCTGTCAAGAATATTAAGCAATTTTTAACAAACAATCAAAATATGTGTCTTATACCAATATTTTTCACTAATTTGTGTTACCGCTCTGGTGACAGAGTTTATGACTTTGGCTTTGGAGTAGTCACAGACTTTGTAGAATTAATTAAAAAGAACAAGGACTCAAGTTCCCAAAATTCTCTTGGATTCAGTCTAATTCCTTTAGGGTCACCCGCATTTCTTTGAAGTTTTTCACATAAAACTCATGAATTTAATTGAATCACTGAACAAATTCATTTGTGAAGAATTATGTGCAAAAGTAGGCCCTTCCATTGTTACTTTATCTTTAAAAAGTTTATGTATTTTTCTTTTGAATTTAATAAGATAAATAAGATAAGATAAATTTTACCTTTATTATATAGCAGGGTATTGATTTAGTTATAAATCAGTTGATTTATCCTTTATCCTTGTCCTTTATTCTTTATCCTTTATGCAGTATCCGTTACTAACTATGCAGTTCTCCTTTACTAACAGAAGATGTAGTTTTTTGAAGCATCAATGAAACTGAAAAATACTCATCTTCCAGACTTCTTTGCAGCTTGGAGTAGCTCTATGAGATATACGTAGAATTCAACTAGATGGGGCTTCTGAGAAAGACTTCTAAAAATTTTTTTGGTTAATAGCACAGCCTCAGTTGGCACGCTTCTTCTTCTTCTTCTTCTTCTTCTTCTTCTCCTTCTCCTTCTCCTTCTCCTTCTCCTTTTTCTTTTTTTATTTTTTTTGGTACTTTACCTTAAATTTACTTTCTGCCTAAAATACATATGCAGGTCCTGAAGATGGAGCAGCCATTTTGTGATAATAAGAACTGAAGCCAAATGGTCAAGTTAAGTGAGAAAAAGAGTGAACCTGAGTCTTTTATACTTTTATGGAGTTGCCATGGCAGACTTGGTCTATCTACTTTCATACTGTTAGTTATTGAGAAAAATAGTCTTCTATTTAGTTAAACTTCTGTAATTAAGTTTCTGATTGTATGCATTCAAATACAATGTGTAACCAATAAAGCATCTGAAACCTGGAAGTGATTGCTATAAATACAAATCCTAAAATACAGTGGGGATGGGACTTTGGGGAAAAAAAAATCCCAACAGAGACAACCTAAGTCTAGATTTGACTTATCTGCAAACTAGTGTTTGCCTGGGACTATTTCAGTCTTAAAATGGAAAGCTCTGCATTCTAGGAGCCCTCTTAGTCTTAGGCAAACCAGATGGTGGGCCACCTTACTGCAAACAAAGGTAGAAGGAAGTCCATCTTTAATATGGGAGATACTCTTTATCTCAGCCTGCAATCTATATTGACTGATAGGATAAAAATGCCAACTGCTTCTATGTCTGTCACCAAAGCCAATGCAAGCATCATACTGAGGCCCTACTTCTCTTCTAAGTTCAGGTCTCTCCTAAGACATCCTAAGAAACTGTCTACACAAGATCTTTGATTATGATTGCTTTATAAAGAACTGAACAGAAGCAATACTTATTTTTTGAGTGAATTCTACTGCCAAAGATACACAAACTTAAAAAGCAACAGACTACAATTACTCAACTTCTAAGGTTATCAGTAGACCTTCCAAACATACATAAGATACAAGGGGGTATCTTGTATCTTCTGCAACTCCAGGAAAGACATTCTGTATAATGTTCACCTCATTTATAGCCCTGGAGGGTGATAGATGAAGAGAATGCCCCCCTTGGAAAAGAATTAAACTCTGTGGATGGCCATGGATAGGGAGAAGATCTAGAGCTGTGCTATCAATGAAGTGACTGTAGTCATTACCAAAATTGAGATGTGCTATAAATGTAGATTATACACTAGGTCCCAAAGACTTAGTATGTAAAAAGAATATAAAATATCTAATTAATACTTCTTCATGTTGATTATAAGTTGAAGTAAGATTTTTGGATATATTGGATTAAATGAAACTAATTTTCCCTGATTTTTCTTTTTTTTTTTTTTAAATTTTTTTTTTCAACGTTTTTTATTTATTTTTGGGACAGAGAGAGACAGAGCATGAACGGGGGAGGGGCAGAGAGAGAGGGAGACACAGAATCGGAAACAGGCTCCAGGCTCTGAGCCATCAGCCCAGAGCCTGACGCGGGGCTCGAACTCACGGACCGCGAGATCGTGACCTGGCTGAAGTCGGACGCTTAACCGACTGCGCCACCCAGGCGCCCCTTTTCCCTGATTTTTCTGAGCGATGTCAGGAAGATGGTGGAATAGGTGGTCCCAGCCTCTCTTTATGAGAAGTCAAGAATCTAATTAAGAAGTTGCAGCACCTCAGACAAACATAAAACTGAAAACAGCTGCACTGAAATGGGTAAGAAGAGCAATTTCATTTTATCTGTGTTAGCACCCCCTCCCCCAAACTGGCACAGCTCAGTGCCAAGAGAGGTGAGGTCAACCTGTGACTTCTCAGTTGTGTGTTGAGGGTGAGGAGAGTGAAGCATGCACTTGACCTCCCTCTCTTTTAGTTGCACCCCAAAGGACTGGTTTTCTATTTTACCTCTCGCTGAGTGCTGAAATAACTGACATTGTCTGGATGCCTTGAACAGGTACGAGAAAGGAAAAAGGGAGGGAATCTCCGTGAGGCCAGCATAGATCTGCAAGATTGGGAAAAGGCACAGAACTGAGGCTTCTCCCCGGGTAGAGAAGGAAAGGAGTGGAGTGTGCCTCCAATGTCCCTAGTGTTTCAGTGCATTTCCTGAAGGCCTGGTTTTTGTCCTGCCTTGGAGAGCTGAAGATACTGGCACTTCTGGGCTTTTGAGGCAGCTAAGAACAAAGTAAAGTGGGCAGGTGGCTTTCTGTATCTGGCCCAGCTCTGAGAGATTGGGAAAAGACTCAGAACTGAGGGAGAGAAATAGAACATGTCTCTAACATCTCCAGTGCTTTAGTGCACTCCCTGGAGGCCAGTTACTGTTGATTGTTCACAATAAATGCCAAAGGAACCAATATAGTCAGACGCCAGAGGGAGCAAGAATCTAGCTAGATTGATTGGTGAAAGTCTTTCCCAGTCAAAGCCAGTTCAAAAAGTCTGGTAAAAGTGATGGTTTCTTCAAATGTGCAGATATCAACCTAAGGCTACTGGAACATGAAGAATTAGGAAAACATGATACATCCTAAGGAATAAAATAAATCTCTAGCAATTGACCTTAAAGAAATGGAGATATATGAATCTCCTGATAAAGAATTAAAAATAATCATTTTAAAGAAGCAGTCTGAGTCCCTTGGGGCTGCTATAATAAAGTACCACAGACTGAGTAGCTTACAACAGAAATTTGTTTCTTATAGTTCTGGAGGCTGGAAGTCCAAGATCAGGGTACCAGCATGTTTGGGTGAAGGTTCTCTTCTGGGTTGCAGACTTCTCATGGTATCCTCACATGGGGAAGGGGCTAGGAAGCTCTGTGGGGTCTCTTCTACAAGAACACTAATCCCATTCATGAGGGCTACCCCTTCAAGACCTGATCAATTCCCAAAGGCCCTACCTACTAATATCATCACCTTTGGAAGTTAGGATTTCAAGATTCAAATTTGGGGTGGGGGTAGGGCACAAACACTCCTCAATCAAATGACATAGAATGGCTGATGAATTTAAAAAATAACATCTAATTATATGCTGTCTATAAGAGACTCACTTTATTTTTATTTTTTTAATGTTTCTTTACTTTTGAGACAGAGAGAGAGAGAGAGGGAGAGAGAGAGAGAGAAAGAGGGAGAGAGAGCACAAGCGGAGAAGGAACAGAGAGAGAGGGAGACCTAGAATCCAAAGTAGGCTCCAGGCTCTGAACTGTCAGCACAGAGCCTGATGCGGAAGTTGAACTCATCAACTGCGAAATCATGACCTGAGCTGAAATGACACTTAACTGAGTGAGCCACCAGGTGCCCTGAGACTCACTTTAGATTTAAGGACACATACAGGCTAAAAGTAAAAAGTTGGAAAAGGATATTCCATTGGAATGATAACCAAAAGAAAGCAGGGTGGCTGTACTTATATTAGACAAAACTGTCTTTAAGTTAAAAGCTGTCACAAAAAATCATTATATAATGATAAAATGGTCAATTCATCAGGAATATATCATAATTATAAACATATACGGACCCAACATCAGACCACCCAAATATATAAAACAAAAATAAATTGACAGATCTGAAGGGAGAAATTATAGCAATTCAGTAATAGTAGGACACTTCGATATCCTACTTTCAATACGGGGCAGAACATTCAAACAGGAAATCAATAAGGGAACAGTGGACTTCCACAACACTATAGACCAAAGGAACCTAACACACATATACAAAACATGGTAACCAACAAGAGAATACGTGTTCTTTTTAAGCACATGCAGAATATATTTCAGAATAAATCACAGGTTAGGTCACAAAACAAATTTTAAGAAGGTTGAAATTATACCAAATATCTTTTCTGACTACAGTGGAATGAAACTAGAAATTAATAAAGAAGGAACACTGGAAAAGCCACAGATATTAAAAACACACTCTTGACAATCTATTTGCTCAAAGAAGAAATCAAAAGAAAAACTAGACATTACACAATATCTCAGATAAACGAAAATAAAAACACAACATACCAAAACTTTTGGGATGTAGCAAAAACTACTAAGACGAACATTTATAGTGATAAATGCCTACATTTATAAGAAGAAAGATTTCAAATAACAGTATAACTTTATACCTCAAGTTTCTAGAAAAAGAACAAAGTAAGCCCAAAGTTATCAGAAGGAAGAAAATAATAAATATCAGAGTAGAAATAAATGAAACAGAGAATAGAAACCTAGAAATACACTAATGAAACTAAGCTGATTTTTGGAAAAGGTAAACAAAACTGACAAAACCTTAGCTATACTATTTAAGAAAAAGGAGAGAAGATTCAAAATCAGAAATGAAAGAGGAGACATTACAATTTAAGTCAGAGTTTAAAAAAAGGATCATAATAAACAATTATAAACAATTATGTACCAATAAATTGGATGACCTAGAAGAAATGAATAAATTCTCAGAAACATATAACCTACCAAGACTGAACTCTATAGGAAACAGAAAACCTGAGCAGACTAATAACAAATAAGTAGTTTGAATCAGTAATAAAAAACATTCTAAAAAGAAAACCCCAGGATCAGATGGCTTCACTGGTGAATTACACCAAACATTTTAAGAAATGACACCAATTCTTATCAATCTCTTCCAAAAAATTGAAGAAGAAAGTACAGTTTCAAACTCATTTTATGAGGCCAGCATTACTAATGCCAAAGCTTCACAAAGACACCACATGAGAAGAAAACTCTAGGCCAATATTTCCAATGAAGATAGATGCAAAAATTGCAAACGAAACAATAGAGAACCAAATTCAACAGCACATTAAAAGGATCATACACCATGACCAAGTGGTATTTATCCCTGGGAGGAAAGGATGGTTCAACATAGGAAAATAAATTAATTTCATACACCATATTAACTGAAAGATAAAAGTCTCCTGGTACTCTCAATAGATATAGAAAAATCATTTGTCAAAATTCAACATCCTTTCACGATACAAACTCTCCACGGTTTTAAAAGTAATTTACCACAATGTCATAAAAGTCAAATGTGGAAAGCCCACAACTAACATTATACTCAACAGTGAATAACTGAAAGCTTTTCCTCCAAAATCAGAAAGAAGACAAGAATGCACACTTTCACCACTTTTATTCGATATAGTACTGAAAGTCCTTATAGGAGCAATTAGGCAAGAAAAAGATATAAAAGTCACAAAAATCAGAAAGGAAAAAGTAAAATTTTCTTTGTTTGCAGATAACATGAACCTATATGTAGAAAACCCTAAAGGCTACACAATAAAAGCTATTCAAAATAAACAAATTTAGTATAGTTGTAGGCTACAAAAATCAACATACAAAAATGCTTCATTTCTATACATCAACAATGAACTATCTAAAAGTGAAATTAAGAAAATAATCTTTCACAATAACTTCAAAAATAACAAAATACTTTAAACTTAACCAAGAAAGTAGAAGACTTGTGTACTGAAAACTATAAAACATTGCTGAATGAAATTAAAGACACAAATAAATGGAAAGGCATCTTATGTTTACAGATTGGAAGACTTAATATTGTCCAAATGTCCGTACTACCCAAAGTGATCTACAGATTCAATGTGACTCTTATCAAAATTTTATGTATGTATGTATGTGTTTATTTATTTAAAGTTTATTTATTCTGAGAGAGAGAGAGAGCTAGAGAGAGCAGTGAGGGACAGAGAGAGAGGGAGAGAGTGAATCCCAAGCAGGCTCTGCTCTAGCAGTGTGGCTGAAATCAAGAGTCAGATGTTCAATCGACTGAGCCACCCAGGTGCCCCAACAATGGCATTTTTAACAGAAATAGAAAAAGAAATCCTAAAATCCGTATGGAATCACTTGGGATCATATGGAATGACTTCAAAGAGCCAAAGAAATCTTAAGAAGGTTAAAACTGGAGGCATCACACTTCCTCATTTCAAAATATATTACAAAGCTGCAGTAGCTAAAACAGTATGGTGTTGCCATAAAGATAGACATTTAGACCACTGGAGGGGCGCCTGGGTGGCTCAGTCAGTTAAGCCTCTGACTTCAGCTCAGGTCATGATCTCGTGGTTTGTGAGTTTGAGCCACTGCGAGTTTGAGCCCCGCATCGGGCTCTGTGCTGACAGCTCAGAGCCTGGAGCCTGCTTTGGATTCTGTGTCTCCCCCTTTCTCTGCTCCTACCCTGCTCATGCTCTGTCAATAATAAACGTTAAAAAATTAAAACTAAATAAAATAGACCACTGGAACATTTTAGAGACCCCAGAAATAAATTCATGCATATACATTCTTGATCTTTGACAAAGGAGTCAATAATATACAATGGGAAAAGGATAGTATCTTCAACAAATGGTGCTCAGAAAACTGTATATCCACATAAAATAATGAAATTGGATTCTTACCTTACATCATACACAAAAGTAAACTCAGAATGAATTAAAGATTTAAACGTAAGACCAGAAACTTGAAAGCTGTCAGAAGAATACTTATGGAACAAGCTTTTTAACATTGTCTTGTCAGAGATTTCTTGGATATGACATCAAAACACAAGTAACAAAAAGAAAAATAAAGTGTGACTACATCAACTACAATACTTCTGTGCAGCAAAAGAAACAATCAACAAAATAAAAAGGCAATTTATGGATTCGGAGAAATGTTTGCAAATCATATATCTTATGATAAGGAGTTAATATCCAATATAAACAAGGACTTCCCGCAACTCAACAGCAAAAAGCAAAAAACAGAAAACTCACAAATAACCTGATTTAAAAATGGGCAAAGGAATTGAACAGACATTTTTCCAAAAAAGATACACAAATGACCAATGGGTAATGAAAAGATGCTCAGCGCCGCTAATCATCAGGGAAATGCAAAGCAAAACCACAATGAAGTATCTCCTCACCCAAGGTACAAGGGCCATTACGTATAAAAAAGGTAAGTGTTGACAAGGATGTGAATAAATGGGTACATTTCTACACTGTTGGTGGGAATGCCAACTGGTACAAACACCATAGAACACTGTATGGAGGTTCCTCAAAAAACTGAATGTAGAATTATCATATGACCCAGAAGTCTATCTTCTGGGTATACATTCAAAAGACTTGACCCAACTATATTGTCTATAAGGAACTCACTTAAAAGGTAAAAAGATTGTATGCTAATATAAATCAGAAGTGTTGTCTGGAAGTAGAGCAGCAATCTTGTGGTCATAAGGTTAAAGCCACTTGTTAAAGTGGGTCGACCAGAGATCAGCAAGGAACCTGGGTCTTGGATGACTTTCTTAAGCACTGCACCAGCCCTGGACTTTGTGCCTCTAGTCTTCTTGTTATGTGATAAAAATAAACCCCTACTTGGGTAGATCCACGATAATTGTAACATGACTGCAAGTAATATAACTGATACTGAAGGAAACTAACATTCACAGATGGTTCTCTAGAAGGAGCTTCACATATATTATTTTATTTAACCCTTATAACAACATTTCAAAAATAAGGAAACTAAGACTCAGAATTTAAGTAACTAGCCTAGGGTTACACAGATGGTATATAGAGGTGCTTAGATATGAAACCTGGTCTTTAACATTCCATCATATCATTATCATTATCATCACCATCATTATAGGGTTTTAGCATTATTTGTTTGTTTCATTAACATGTTTACACTTTAAGTGTTTTACTAAGATGAGAATAATTCTTAACATAATTTTCAGTGAACATAAATGCCTGTTGATACTTGTAATGTATGTATTTTAAAAGTGTTAGGCAACAAATAAGCCCTTTTACCTGAAAACTGAAGTCAGAATAAGGTTAGGTGTATTGCTTTGAACTTCATGCATAGTTTTGCGCGTGTGAGGTTTTTTTTTGTTTGTTTTTTCATTGTAAGAAAAATAAATCTCTGTCTTTTTAAAAACTTTTATTTCTTTGCTCTGTATAACTGGTTACCAAGATATCATGATGCTAAGCACAAGAAATGTACAATTGGGAAAGAATTGGAGAGATTAGATTAGAAGTAAGGGATGTGCATTTACTCAAGGAGAAATATATCTTGAAGGCTAATAAAGAAGATATTAGAGGCTATATTTACGTACTATTTGTCATGGATGGATGAATCCAAATGATTTTGTACTATCAAGATAGCTTATACAAGTTTCTGGAAGGTATTAAACTCAGAATCATGTTTTTGTTGTTTCTATTGTTGTTTTGCAAATCACCTTTGTCCTAAACTTTTAAAATTATGTCTGATTTGAAGGAAATATCAACCATCTGTTTTTGGTTTATTTCCACTTTACTAGTCAACTAACTATTTTATTTGCAACATAATCTCTGAAATAGAGTGCTTCAGGAGCAGCTAAATTCAGTTTTCTTTTAGCTTTCTTAAGGAAAAGCATTGGAAATCGAGTCCAAAAGCCCTAAATCCAAAGTTGAATTGGTATGTATGGGCATCTCTTCAAGTTAGCCACTATGTGAAATTGATATAAACTGGGGTCATTCTTCTAGTAAATTCTTCTTTCCAGAAGATTGCAATACTTTCTCAGTAGAATTGAGGAATTTAATTTTTATTAAACTCTGGAAGATTTTTTAGAGTTGCTTCAATTATGGAGTCTCAACAAGGGGTTGGAGTGTTTGGGGAATAAGAAAACTATAGTAGTTACATTTTCAACCCTCAAATAACATCAAGATCCATTGGATAGGTCAGGCATAAATGAATTGGAGGATGAGAAAGGTGTTACTGGTCTGGCAACAAGAGCTATAAATGTCTTTTGGGTTTATCAGTGGGGAGATATTTGTTAGGGCCACTGGAGATGTGTGTGTGATGTGTGTGTGTGTGTGTGTGTGTGTGTGTGTGTGTGATTAGGACTTAAGAGATTATTAGAAGATTTATATATGAATGAAAAGAAGGGCAGAAATGGGGGACAACAACAGTAGAGAGCATTTCATAGATCATTACAATATTACTATGATACAGGAATACCATAGATATTGGGGAAAAAGGTTCATATTATACAAAGCAGGTTTGTGAAAGATTTGTGTAGGGGAAGTAAAATTTTACTCTACACATTTGTCTCAGAAGCTTTACCTGGGGATTGGTTACTGCTTTATGTCAAGTTCTCTTTTATTTTTTTATTCGTATCTGTTTATCTTTTTGAGAGAGGGGGAGAGCGAGAGAGAGAATCTTAAGCAGACTTCATACCCAGAGCCGAACCCAAAGTGGGACTCAATCTCATAACCGTTATATCATGACCTGAGCTGAAATCAAGAGTTGGACGCTTAACTGACTGAGGTACCCAGGAATTCAAGCTCTATTTTAAATCATATAATTTTTCTCTCTTTTGTTCTTGTCACCTTCAGTTCCTTTATGGACTTAACTAAATAAGTAACTTCTTTAGCATGTCCAGGTTTGGTAGAAACTTTAAAATTAACTTAACCTTTCGCTTATCTAAATAAATATTTACTGTTACCAAACACCTTCCCCACCCCCACCCTCCAATAATTTAGTCTTTGGAATTGCTGCTTGGTTGTTATAAAAACTGATTATTTTTTTCTAGAAGAAAAAGCTTCACAGAAGACTGCAAATTTTCTAGTTTTCTAGTTTCACTTAACATTTTTGTTTTCAAAATATATTGGGATAAAGATGGACCCCTTAAGTTACAGTTTTGAAAGAATGCAGAGAGATTTGGAAAATACACAATATTAAAGTTCTTCAGGCTCTGAGTAATATGGTATAGGCACTAATTTTGCATGTAAAATTGACACTCTTGTAAATAAAATTTCTTTTATCCACTTATAGAGAGGAAATTGCCAATTCAATTCAAGTTGAAATTGCCAATTCCTGTGTCTGCAAAGTAGTAATAGTCACCAGAGGGTAGAGTGAGGTGGAGAATAGTTTCCATTATTTATATGACTTTCAGTTGTTTAGCTAGATGTAATTTCTAAAAATCTCTTTGCTGTAGAAATAATGTCAGGTGGACTCCATCATGATTTCAATCTCACTGCAGTTCTGGGAATCCATCAATAATGAGAGCTGAAAAATTCAGGAGACTCTGGCAAGGAATATAAAAGAACACATAATTTTCCCTTTTTTCCCCCTAAATGATGAATCACAGTAAATGTATCCTTAAAATTGATTGTTTTAGATATGCAGGCCTAGGAAGTGCAGATTTCAGGCCATGAAGTACAAGAACAAATAAAAAAATTTCTTATTTTTTTTATACCAATTCACATTTTGAACCCCTATACTGCCTGCTGGTGAAGACCAAATCTTAATTTAATCATTTCCAGGGTACCGTCCCTCCTACATATTTCTCCTGTATTGTATCTAAGTTCTAGAGGAGTTATGGGGGCTCTGGGAGTGCTTTTTCTCATCCTTGGTTATTGTCATCTATCCACTATGATTATTAGCTGAGATCTACATTAATTTTCTCACTTTTAGTAATCAGTACATCTGTGTCACTTTTTTAAATTTAAATTTTTGTTAGTTAACATACAGTGCAATATTGGTTTCAGGTGTAGAATTCAGCTATTCATCATTTACATACAACACTCATCATAACAAGTGCCCTCCTTAGTACCCATCACCCATCTAGCCCATCTCCCACCTATCTCCTTCTGTCAACCCATAGTTTGTTCTCTATCATTAAGAGGCTCTTGTGGTTTGTTTCCCTCTCTTACCTTCCCCCATCTTCTTTATTCACTCATCAGTCAATGGACATTTGGGCTCTTTTCATAGTTTAGTTATTGTTGATAGTGCTGCTATAAACATTGGGGTGCATGTACCCCTTCAAATCTGTATTTTTGTATCCTTTGGGTAAATACCTAATAGTGCAATTCCTGGACCATAGGGTAATTCTGTTTTCATGTGTGTCACTTATGTGTTCATTGAGACATATGTGTCTGAATCACATGGCCTCTGAGCCCCATGTAGTATATAAGAAACCTCTGGTTCTGCTCCTGGACCACAGTGATGAACAGGGAATGTCTCCAACTTGACAAACCTTGCAAATATTCTGTCTACTACTCTCCTACTATGCTGAAGAAGGAGAACATAGCTGTCAAATCTTCTCAGAGAATACAGACCCCCCTCTCCTCTCAGATTCCAGGGTTCCTCTGCTTCCAACTCCCAAGACTCCAAGGGCTCGTTTTTAGGGGACGAAAGCATATAGCCTTCTTGCTTTCACTGTCTCTTTTCTTCTTCCTCTCCCTGTCCCACACACCCCACTGTCAAAGGGAGTCTTTATGTAGTCTGGACTTTTCCTTTATTCTTTTTAATTTATTAGGTAAAGCATACATTTAGTTTATTAAGAGATTTTTTAATTACACATTTTTTATTGAAGTACAATGAACGTACAGTGTTTTTTTCAATTTTGTTAATTAGCAAAATAGTATTTGATCTCTTTTTGATGTGACTTAAGTTTTACAAAACATTTTCATTCATTTATTTTCACAGTGATGAAATTATGTAAAGGGCCTAAGGAAAATCTAGAAACACTTTTGAGAGTGAAGTATAGGGAACAGTTTTGGTTTAGTTTTTGTTTTTCTTTCTTTTTTTTTCTCCCCTCTATCTCTTTCTTCTTTCTTTTCTTTTCTTTTCTTTTCTTTTCTTTCTTTCTTTCTTTCTTTCTTTCTTTCTTTCTTTCTTTCTTTCTTTCTTTCTTTCTTTTTCTCTTTCCTTCTTTTTGTTATTTATTTTTAATTTATATCCAAGTTAGTTAGCATATAGTGCAATGATGCTTTCAAGAGTAGAATCCAGTGATTCATATCCTACATGTAACACCCAGTGCTCATTCCTATAAGTGTCCTCCTTAATGCCCCTTGCCCATTTAGTCTATCCCCCCACCGACAACCCCTTCAGTGACTCTCAGTTTGTTTTCTATATTTAAGAGTCTCTTATGCTCCCCCCTCCCTGTTTTTATATTATTTTTGCTTCTTTTCCCTTATGTTCATCTGTTTTGTATCTTAAATTACACATAGGAGTGAAGTCATATGATATTTGTTTTTCTCTAATTTCACTTAGCATAATACACTCTAGTTCCACCCATGTTGTTGCAAATGGCAAGATTTTATTCCTTTTGATTGACAAGTAATACTCCATTGTATATATATACCACATCTTCTTTATCTATTCATCTGTTGATAGACATTTGGATTCTTTGCATACTTTGGCTATTGTTGATAGTGCTGCTATAAACATTGGAGTGCATGTGCCCCTTCGAAACAGCACACCTGCATCCTTTGGATAAATACCTAGCAGTGCAATTGGTGGGTCGCAGGGTATGAGCATACAGTGTTATATTAGTTTCAAGTGGACAATATAATGATTTAACAATTCTATACATTACTCAATACTCATCAAGATAAGTGTACTTTTAATTGCCTATTATCTATTTCACTCATCTCCCTAAGCCACCAACTCTCTAGCAACCATCTGTATTTAAGAGTCTGGGGTTTTTTTGTTTGCCTCTTTTTTCTTTGTTAATTTGTTTTATTTATTTTTTTTTAACTATTTAAGTTTTCAAATTTATTGTATGCACAGCATTGTTAATAACAGCAATGACAATTACAACTGTCTGAGCGGGTATCAGGTACAATGTGCGTCTTTTACATACATTGCTATTTAATCCTTACAATGACCTCTTGAGATAGACATAATTCCAGTTCACAAGTGAAATTTAAAATGTTTCAGGAACACAACCATGAATACTCAGTAAATATTGGTCAAGAAATAAAACGCTGCCACTATATTAGAACATTTCATGTGTGCTCAATCAGTCTTCTATCCCTTAAAGTAACCATTATCCTTACTTCTAGCATTATGGATTATTCTGCCTCTTTCAAATTTAATGTAAATGAAATCATACAAAATGTTTTATTTGGTATCTGGTGTCTTTCACTCAGTATTGTTGTGGAATTCATGTTGTGTGTAGTTGTTATCTGTTCATTTGCAATGTTGTATAATTCTCCATTATGAATATGCCATATTTATTTAACTGCTGTAGTGTCAGTGGACATTTTTGTCATTTCCAATTTTTTACTATCCTGCATATTACTGACATAAAGTATCCTTGTACCTAGCTCTCAGAGTACATGTGCACACAATGTCGTACTATATTCACCACTTTAGAGTAGAATCGTTAGATCATAGAAATGGACATCTTCCACTCTAGTAGATAAAGCTGCACTGTTTCTCTGAGTGGTTGCCTTTTTCATTTGTTTTATTTCTTAAATCCCATATATGAGTGAAATCATATGGTATTTGTCTTTCTCTGATGGACTTATTTCACTTAGCGCTGTAATCTCTAGATCTATCCATGTTGTTGCAACTGGCAAGATTTTATTCTTTTTTAAGGCTCTGTACTATTCCATCATATATACATACCACATCATGCATTTTATATTTTTCAAGTTTATTTTGTCAGAGAGAGAGAGAGAGAGAGCAGGGGAGGGACAAAGGGAGAAAGACAACCCCAAGTGGGCTCTGAGCTGCCAGTGCAGAGCCTGACATGGGGCTTGATTCCAGGAACTGTGAGATTATGACCTGAGCTGAAACCAGTCACTCAACCAATTGAGCCTCCCAGGTGCCCCAAGAATAATTTTTGAGTGGCACCAAATTATTAACTATTCTAGGATGTATAAATATCTTGGTCTTGCCCTGGATAGAATAATGACCATGGAGAGAAAGAGAAGTGAATATATTTGGCACATTTATCAAGGAACAGTTGGGATGCATGAGTGGCTTAGTGGATTAAGTGTAGGACTCTTGATTTCAGCTCTAGGTCATGCTCTCATGGTTTGTGGGCTCGAGCTCTATGTGGGCTCCATGCTGACAATGTGGAACCTGCTTGGGGTTCTCTCTCTGTCCCTCTCTCACGACTCCTTTCCCACTCATGCTCTCTGTCTCTCTCAAAATAAATAAATAAACTTTAAAAATAAAAACCAATTGATGTGGTGATGAATTAAGAGGGAGGCTAGATGCAAAGGAGATGTAGGTGTCTTGGATGACTTCTAGATTTATTTCTGTATTAAAATGTGAGACATACTGCTATTGAAAGATAAACTGAAGCATGTTAAACACATTAAGAGTTTATTTGATCAAATGTCAGTTTGAATCAGGCAGCACCAAACTGGAAGTGGTTCATAGTGCTCCACTGACAGGAGCTAGGGGTAAGACTTTTATAGAGAAGACATAGAAGGAAAGCAAGGAAATTATTTGATTGGTTATAGCTTAAATGGTTGTCTTATTTGGAAAGCCTCATTAGCTATTTGCAATCAGTTGTCTTTAAGTTTTGATTTCTTAACCTTGAAGTATTTACAGGCTAGATCTGGGTTTGCTTATGTAATTTGCCAAGGCAGTAGAACGATCTCCGTTTGTTTTTTTTTTTTTAAAGAAAAAAAAAAAGAACCATCTCAAGCTAATGGCCTGCTTGTCCAATTAATTTAACACTGCGAAGTAGGGTGAGGTTTTGTTTGTTTGTTGTTTTTTGTTTTTAAATAACTTGATAGATAATACACATCCAACAATTTTTAACTTCTGGAGGTCTTGATAGAATGTTAACTAAAAAATCCTTTTGCTCAAGTCCACCATAATGACCTAAAAAGAGATATGACTGAGATCTTAATTACATATGGTAATATCTTATTAATCACATGTTCTCCTTGTTCACACTGTTGAATGTCAATATAACTTTTAAGGAAAATATAGGTACTGGACTTGTATTTGCCCCATCATAGTTGTATAGGTAATTATCAAATACATTATGTCATTTGTTCTTTATAATCAACCTGTGTGGTAGTTAGGGCAGGTATTACTCAATTTTGCAGATGAGAAAAATGAGGTCAGTGTATGCTAAGTAACTTGTCACAGTTCACACAAAGTTGACAGATAATTAGTGGTAGATCCAGAACTAAAATTCAGACATGATGATTCCTGGTCCAAAGATCTTTGCTGTTATACTATCCAGTAGAACACAAGGGTGGGGTGATGTCGGTGGATGAGAAAAGAGAACTGTAGGATGAGAAAAGTCTGAGGATCCCTGTATTGTTTCACTTTAGACATAGCTTTTTTGTTTGTTTGTATCATGAATGGTAAAAAGCATTTGTTTTGAACTAATAAGAGAAAGAAAGGCTGAGATACAGACTGTCAAGCATCCTCAAAGGAAGATACTATGCTAAATACTGTACTTGTTAAAAGAGACCAGTACTAATTGTCGTAAGTTTTTTGCTTGTTAAGACATATTATTCTTTAGTACTTTTGATATTAATTTGATTTTTTTTTTTCTATGAATCATCTTCTTTTGATTTAGGGACAAGATTGCAGGTCCTCATTCTGCCTTAATCTGTGTAATCCCTTTCCAATTTCAATGATTATGCTTTTGGATTATCTGGAATTTATATATCTGATTTTAATTTTACCTGTAATTAAGGCTTATCTGAGCAGATTATTCTTTAAGAAACATGACCAAGAATGCAGTGTTCATGACTGTATTACCAGGGCATAGTACATAAGAGGCACTAAATAAGTACTTGATTGAATAAATGGATGAAAAGTTTTGTAAATTATAATAAAATAGGCTTTGTAAATCTAATTTTGTTTGTTGAACCCTCAATCTTAAGGCTTTGCATTTGGTTTTAGGCTATATACGTTTGTTGTTTGAAATCAATTCTGACCTAACATCTTGCAGTTCTAAGTAATATATCTGACCTACCCTACTTTTGCTCTGTCAGTCCTCTAAAAGCAATAACCTAAACCATGGGACCTTATGAATCATAGGACCTTATGAATCTCTTGTAATCTAACTGTTGGTAATAGGTAAGACCAGATGAAGCCACAGAGCCCAGTTTGTTACAAATTATTTTTAAGTTCTTGAAAACAGGCCTTTAGAGGTTGCTAAGGCAAAGCAGGTTATTTAAAGCTTAACCATGATCACGTCACTGTTTTCTTTGTTGTTTCTTCTAGAGTGCTACAGTATTGGCAGTTCTATTATATTAACCTTGTGGTTAGGTTATCCAAATAATTTATGCCAAGTACAATTTGGAAAATGTTAGATATGGTTCTTTTGAGAAAGAAGGACCAGCTTATGAAACACTGTGCTCATGTTGAATTCTGGGTAATGTTTCTTGTTGTTGTTGAGTATACAGTGTTGGACAAGGCTTTGGCTAATCTGCCATCTCTCTTTTCTTATTCCAAGTTCTACTTATAGATAAAACAAAACCATTTTCCTGATAATATCAGCCTATATCTGTGTGTATCTGCACTGCTTCCTGCTACAGTTTGTATGGAGGAGTTAGAATGTGAGGAGAGGTGCACCAGCATATTTTCTGGGTTTATATCATTTAGCAGGCAGAAATTGATTTACACAGTGGTTTGTCTAGTTAGTGTTTAAAGGTCTCCTCACATTAAAAAAAAAATTAAAAGGGGCGCTTGAGTGTCTCAGTTGGTTAAGCGTCAGACTTTGGCTCAGATCATGATCTCCCGGTTTGTGGATTCGAGCCCCACGTTGGGCTCTGTGCTGACAGCTCACAGCTTGGAGCCTGCTTTAGATTCTGTGTCTCCCTCCACTGTTCATGCTCTGACTCTCTCTCAAAAATAAACATTAAAATATAAAAATAAGAAATAAAAAAATAAAGGTCTCCTGGAAGAGAATTCATTTGTTCACTTATTCATAATTCATAATATTCACAATATTTATTGAATATCTTCTATGTGCCAGATATTCTTCTGGGTTTTTAAGATACAACAGTGAATAGACCAAGATTCCGACCCTTGGGGAACTTACATTCTAGTGAGATTGAGATAGGCAATAAATAAATAAAATACACAATATGTTCTTAGACCATTATAAATGCTATGGAGAAAAAAGAAGCAGAAGACAGAGATTGTATGTGCTTGTGGCAGTAGGATTCAATTTTTAACTAGTGTGCTCAGGGAGGGACTCATTGAAAAGGTGGCATTTGAGTAAAGAACTGAAATAGGTAAGAAAGTGAACCATTGTGTTTCTTTTTAATAATTGGTTTAAATTAGGTGGTTATTACTTTGGAAAATTAGTTGCATTTTAGCCAATTTGAAATGTATGTGCAACATTTTTTAAATGACAAAAATTTATAGGTCAATTTGTTAGATTCAGCTAAAAGCCTTATTGCTTTGTGGAGATTAAAACTGCAAAAGAGGCTTCTGAAAAATACCTTCCAAGGCAGTTTCTCATTAAGAGGAATATATCTCCTTGGCTACCCATGTGAAGGAAAGATGGGGTGCCCTAAAACTCAGCTAGATGCAGTAGTCTTTTTCCCTGAGACTTCTTATTAGAGACATAATTCCAGGGGATTTACTGGTTTTTAAGAGAAGTTATTTTACGAGTTATGCTGATATTAATTTTTTAACCCAAAGACCAGTATTTTGCTCAAATATTTTATGCAAAAAGCACAAATAATACTTTTGATATTGCAAAACTTTTAGCCTCTTAGTTGACTTTTACAGGAATATAAAAGATTTTCAATTTTCATATAGAAGACTTTGTTTCTGTAGAACTGACTTCTTGACCTTACACAAATGATTTAATAAAAATGAGTTGTCCATAGTCACCTTTCAACTGATTGCTGTCTGCATTTTTTTAAGCAAATGTTTTTATAAAAGGATGTGAAATTTCAGACTTTTTTGATAACATCAGATAACTTTATAGCCTTAGAAATAACCTGGGTCAGTCTTTTGCTGCATATATCAAAACATTTGCATCTAGTTATTTTCTTGAGGTCACAGTGCTATGGTTATTCCCACATCCTAAAATTCATTTGGTCCCCTTATAAAACGTGAAACAATGAAGTCAATGGATTCCTTGTCACCTTCAGAGAAGTCCTGCTTATGGCTACCCCAGGAAATGAACTATCCCCTGACTCTGTGTATTAGTCAGCATAGGATAGGATAGGATAGGATATATTAGTCAGCATAGGATAAAGTGGGCTGTGGTAGCAAGCAACCCTCCAAATCCCAATCTCAGTTCAAAAAAAGGTTTTGTCTCATTTTTTAAAATGTTTGTTTCTTTGTTTGTTTATTTATTTATTTATTTTGAATGAGAGAGATAGGGTGCGAGGGAGGGGTGGAGAGATAGGAGAGAGAGAATCCCAAGCACGCTCTGTGCTGACACGGGTCTTGATCTCACAGATTGTGAGATCATGACCTGAAATAAAATCAAGCATCTGAAGCTTGATCGACTGAGCCACCCAGGCGCCCCAGGGTTTTGTCTTATTTATACAAAATCTGTTGGGATATCTGGTAGACAACTGCCTTCCAAGTGGCAACTCAGTCATATAACTTGTTTCAAACTTCTCAACAGAAGGCTTGTCACGCTGGAGAGGAAAACAGACTGGAAAATCCTGCATGGGATTTTCACCACCACAGTCTGAAAGTGACACATGTCACTTCATAGCTCATTTATTAAAACTGTGGTCAATTGTAAAGAGATGGAGAGTTATGTCCTCACAACAGTCAGGAAATAGGAAAAATATTGGATATTGGAAACACTAGTAATGCCTATCATACCTTGCATCTTTCTTCAGGATATTTCAATAATCTAGTGTCTGATGTTGCAGTAACAGTATTAGTTAAATGTTTTAACCACTATTATCACTGTTTTAGAACAGCTCTGTGAGGTTGTAGCAGGATTCTCGCACAGAGTCGTGACACCGAGGCTTTTCTTTCCAGGAAGCAACTTTATTCCTGCTGGCACCGCTCAGCTGGGTTCGTACCCAAAGAGCTGAGCCCCGAATGCCACATGGTGTAGTTTTTTATATATACATTTTTTACTTCTTTGTCTCCCATATATGGTAACACACAAACATGCAGTCTGATTAAGTGGTCTCATGTTACAAGGTCATGAGGGATGTTGTCATGTAAGTGGATAGCCAGGTTGCCTTGAAGGTTTTTTTTTTGTTTTTTTCCCTTTCCTTAGGGAGGGGATCCTACCACAAGGTAAGTATTGTTTTATCCCATTCAACAGGGGATTCACTATAATCCATAGGGGCAAAGAGGAAAGGGGCTTCTGGGGGAATAGGTAGTTTACCAGAAGAGGAACGCAGAAATAAGATGGAGAAATAAAGCCGCATTTACTGAGAATCTAATATGAACCAGTGTCTATGTAGAAATTTTACAAATGTTATCTGATTGAATATTTATAATTGAAATATGGAGAAGTTCTCTTAGACTTATTTTACATGTTAGGATATGAAGGCTTAGAGATTTTAGATAACTTTGTGGATCATACAGTTGGTAAAGTATAGCTGGAATTTGACCTCAGTGTGATTGACCTTGACCTCAGAGTTCAGGTATTTATGTATGAATTAATTCATTAATTTATTCAATAGTATTTATTGACACATCCTGTGAGGCTGGAATTATGCAATGAACCATATGTATTGCAATAAATAAGAGAGATAAATTCCTATTTTTGTGGAGGGAAATAGACAATAAACAAGTAAAGAAGTAAATGAGCAAGATAATCAGAGAGTGATACAATTGTTGCAAAGACAAAATCCAGGGTAATGGGATGGAGAATATCCAGTGAATGAGAATCACTTCATTAGAGGTGTTCAGGAAAGGCTATTCTCAAAAGGTGATATCTGATCTCAAAGCTAGAGAATGAGAAAGAAACAGCTCCATAAGGATCCCAGGGGAGATCATAAAGACAAAAGGAGCAGTTGAGACCCACATCCTGTTGGGAAAGAGATAGGTGAGTGTGCAGAACTTAAACAGGTGTAATTGGCTGGAGCACGCACAGCAAGTAGGGCAGAGTGAGTGAGGAAAAGAGGGAGAAATAGGCAGCACCACGTTGTTGGAGGAGGTCACTGAGAGGGCTTGACCCCGGCTTGACCCTGACGCTGGCTCTGGGCAACTCGAGGCTCCTCTCTCTAGGCCTCCCTTGTTCTTGGAATGCACGTTCTGCTGCTACTGTTCCCACCGTGGGAGACATTTTCAAGGACACAGCCTTGAACTATAAGGTGTTGTTGAGGTCTGGACTGTATATATGACTGAACCCAGTTAACGCTTCTTTATAAACTTTTAAAATGCCGGTGTGCGAGTGCAGAGATCCACTCATCTTGTGGAAATGAGGACAACAAGCCTTCTAGGTAACTTGCCTTCCTTGTGAAACCCGCCTCCTACCATTCTGAAGTGGCCTGCCTCTTTCTTCCACTGTCTCTCCTTGCCCTCCATGTGCATGGGCCAGCTTCAAATTTCACCCGGGTTGTCCCCACTTTGCAAACTGACACAGAGCATGGATTGTGAATTCGAGTTCCACATTGAGTGAGTTCAAGCCCTGCTTTGGGTGAACACAAGCCCCACATGTGGTGAGCACGAGTTCTGCATGGGGTGAGCACCAGCCCTGCTTCGGGTAAGCCCCACTTCTCTCTCTCTCTCCCTCTCTCTCTCTCTCTCTCAAAAAAAAAAAAATGTAAAGGAAAAGCTAGATACGAGGGAGTCTGTGAAGGGAGAAATGCAGGATTTGGAAATGGATTGCACATGCCAGGGACTAGGTAAAAGAGAAAGGGGAAGTCAATGGCAGCTTCCAGATCTTGAACTTAAAGGATTAGGAAATGTACCAAATTGGGAATCTTGAGGAGAGGGGTCAAGGGAATAAGAAAATGATATTATTAAGAAATGTGGCCCATAAGAAATTATAGTAAAATAACCATGCTAAATGTAACGGTAGCTTTCTCTTTTTCTTTGAAAGTTTTATTTTATTATTTTTAAAATTATCATTACTAGTCTATTTTTAAAATTCCAGTATAATTAACATACAGTGTTATATTAGTTTCATGTGCATAGTATCATGAACAATAGTATGCATCACTTAATGCTCATCAGGTAAGTGTGCTCCTAATCCCCTTCATCTTTTTCACCCATCTTCCCACCCACCTCCCCTCTGGTAACCATCTGTTTGTTCTCTGTGTTAAGAATCTGTTTTTTTTTCTCTTTTTTTCCTTTGTTCATTTGTTTTGGTTCTTAAATTCCACATATGAGTGAAATCTTGTGGTTTTGTCTTTCTCTGACTGACTTACCTTGCTTAGCATTATACTGTCTAGATTTTTGCTTTTAATGCTTGTGCCTTTGGTGTCATGTTTAAGAAACCATTGCTAAGACCAATATCAAGGAGCTTCTTTCCTGTGTTTTCTTTTAAGAGTTTTATGATGTCAGGTCTTATGTTTAAGTCTTTAATCCATTTCAAGTTACCAACATTTATTGAACACATTATTTGTTAAATACCATGCAAAGTCTATGGGTACAAATATGAATAATACAGGATCCCTTTCATCAAGGGGTTTATAGTCTCATGGATAAGATACTCACTGTACATGGTAAGTGATGAGATGTACACACAAATAATAGAGAGGTTCATGTTGAGTGAAGACTTCTGCAAGAGATGTGCCCAAGGAGAAACTGAGGGATGAATGAGAGCAAGCCAATTGAAGAGAGATGGGAAAGAAAACTACATTAATAAGGCATTCAGGTGTAAGACAGATGGTACTCAAACTCCAACATCATACTTTTTCCCCAAACCTTGTTTATTTCTTCCTTTTCCACAACCTTTTTTTTTAATTTTTAAAAACTTTTTTCAATGTTTTTATTTATTTTTGAGACAGAGAGAGACAGAGCATGAGCAGGGGAGGGGCAGAAAGAGAGGGAGACACAGAATCTGAAGCAGGCTCCAGGCTCTGAGCTGTCAGCACAGAGCCTGACGTGGGCCTCGAACATACGGAGTGTGAGATCATGACCTGAGCTGAAGTCGGACACTCAACCGACTGAGCCACTCAGGTGCCCCCCTTTCCCACAACCTTATACTTCAAGCTAGAGGATGCCATAACAGAAGTGATGATCTGTTTCATATTCTTAAGATCCCAGGAACAGTGATAGTGTATATGATTTCTAAGGTCAATGCTCTTTAAGTCAATGCTTCAGTACAAGAAACCTATTAAAGCTAAGAAGTCCAGTGACTTTGCCCCATGCTTCTCTGATTGCTGGCTTGCTGATTAGAGACTTTTGTTATATAATCCCAATCCTGGACAGCATCAGGATTACTGCAGAGCTTTGGGCCCTCAGATCATCTCAATGGTATTTAAAAACAAAGTTCCTTTTCCTGGAATCTTAAGAAGTAGAAACTTTGAATAATGCTTTCCAAATAGCAAAAATGACTGCAGTTCTTTCTTGAATTACGAGGAAATCTCTTCTTGTAATAAAAATAATTGCTGATATTATCTGTGTCTTTTTTTTTAGTATATGTGCTGCCGAAGCGAGCACTATCTGTGTCTTTTTTTAAGGGCCCCGGTTGTATTTCTATGAACAATACAGTTTTTCTTTGGAAACATGCAACAGTTCTGAGAACAATATCAAGTGAAGTAAGCTGATTATGTGGTGATCCAAAAAGTTCGTCTGTCTTGTTGTGTGTCGTTACTTTAGTAAGCATTAAAGATATGAAACTCTTTTCAAAGCTCTGTCAGGTCTTCCTGGAAGGCAACGTGGGGCTGCAATACTTGCAAAGGGGCCCTGTTTTAGTCTGTTTGGGCCACTATAGCAGAATACCATGGACCAAGTGGCTTACAAACAACAGAAATTCATTTCTCACAGTTCTGGAGGCTTGGGAGCTCCAAGATCAAGGCCGTGGTGGGTTGATGTCTGGCGAGAGCCTGTTTCTTAATTCATAGTCTTTTCATTGTGTCCTCATGTGGTGGAAGATGCAGGAGACCTCCCTGAGGCCTCTTTTATAAGGGCACAAATTGTGTTGATGAGGCTTCTGTTCTCAGGCCATAATCATCTCCCAAAGGACCCATGTCCAGATGCCATCACGCTGGGGATTGGTTTCAACATATGACTTTCAGGGGATTACAGACAGTCTGTAGCAGTCCTCTTTTCAAGTTCTTGGTTAGGGGTGGAAGTGGGCTAGAGGGTTTCTATAATATCATTTATAGTTCTTTGTACATAGTGGGCTCTCAATAAATGCTTATTAAGTGACAAAAAGAAAGAACGAATGAATGAAACTCTTATAAGTTGATTGGAGTGAGTGTGTGTGTGTGTGTGTGTGTGTGTGTGTGTGTTTCCAGTCACCTCTGAACTGATCTTTCTGCTTTTGCCTTTGTCTCCCATAGTCCATTCTACATAAGCAGCCAGAGTGATCCTTCTGCTTCTGTTTACACAGAAGTCAGATCATGTCCCTCCTTGGTTTAAAGCCTTTATGGCTTTCCATTTCACTCAGAGTAAAAGCTGAACTCCTAAAGCTCTAAAGCATTGCACAGTCTGGCGTTTGTTACCACTCTCACTTCATCTAATCTGACCTTCACTTCACTCATTCTTCTCCGGCCACACTTGTTGATTCTCATAGATGCTTGGCAGCATTGACCCTCAGGGTCTTTACAATTGCTCTTCAATCTGCTTGAAATGCTCTTCCCACCTAAATATAGAAAGACTCCCTCTTTCTTTTTAGTCTTTGCTGAAATGTCACCTCCTCCATGAGGGCTTTCTTGGCCATCTCCCCAACCCCCAACCATTTCCTATCCCGTTTATTATCATCTAACACATTATATATTTACTTGTATTTATTTTGTTTATTGTCTTCCTCTTCCCTAACGTCTCTCCAAACTAATAGAATATAAACTCTGAAGGCGGGGGTTTTAATACATCGTTATTCTCTAATTCTTCTTTGCTCAGAATATATACATGGCACATAGTAGCACCTCAAGAAATACTGGTTCAATGAATGACAAAATCAATATGTGTGTGCGGTCTTTAATAATATTTTTATTTAAAAAATTTTTTTTAATTTTTTAATTAAAAATTTTTTAATTGTTTTTTTTTTTTGAGAGAAAGAGAGAGAGAGAGAGAGTGAGACAGAGTGAGAACAAGGGAGGGGCAGAGAGAGAGGGAGACACAGAATCCTAAGCAGGCTCCAGGCTCTGAGCTGTCAGCACAGGGCCCGACATGTGGCTCGAACTCACACACTGTGAGATCATGACCTGAGCTGAAGTCAGACGCTTACCCAACTGAGCTACCCAGGTGCCCCTTTAATAATAATTATTGATGTTCATAAGCAAAGCTTCTGTCTGAGACTTCTATTTTCTGTGTCTTCTTCAAAGCCTAGGGCAGAACAAAATAAGGAGGAAAGGAACAGAATTGACATGAGTCAGTGTTTAGCTGAGTGGTTTAAATTGGACCAATTTAATGGAATGAAGGTCAGAGGAAGCAAAGGGGTAGGGTGTAAGTGTGCGTCAGGAGAGAAGAGATTTCTAGCATGTCTGGTGTGACAGAAGGCAGTGGGAAGGACACAGCCTGGAGTGTGAGAAATTCCTGTTCTCAAGTTCTGGCTTTACTGCTCAATTTCTGTGTGACTTTGGGCAAGCTCCTTGACTTTCTGAGGCTTCTACCTGTAAAAAAATACAAATAGTACTTTGCAAGGTTGTTGTGAGGATTATATAAGGCAATATAAATAAAAAGAGTGGCATAAAGTAGTTTTTAACAAGTGTTCTTGTCTTTCCCTGAAAACTCTTCCTCTTGGCTCCCACTTCCTTTGGTTATATTAATATCTATTCATTCCTTGTTGCTTTCCTTAAACCCTGCTCACAACCTTAACTCTTTAATTCCCTGTAGTTACCCAGCTTGGTTGTGCCCTACTGACAAAGTAATTGGTTTCAAGAGTAGCCTTAGAATTTACATCCCTTAAGTGAAATTCTGAGATTGTATGGTCACAAATACACTTCTTTTCAAGGATAGTGGTAAAGGAAAAGTTAAAGTGCCCAAATGTCTACCTCTGAAATGAGTATAAAATCAGAAGGGCTCAGTAGCAGCTTTAAAGGGTTCCCAACTTCTGTAGTCACAGGACAGAGATGACTCAGGACCAGGCTGGATTCTGATAGTCAGGAGGTATGGGAGAGACGTGTGTGATGTTCCTTTCATGGTGGGTAGCAAGTGGGGAAATGTTTGCGCCTCACTTACGTGTTGCCAGAGGGTATCCCCTGTGAAGCAGGCTCCAGTAATCAGGTTGACAAGACGTCTCTCCATTTGCCTTTTTCTCACAGCATGTGTATTAGGCCTTCATACACGTATAGCTATGGCAGCAGTGTCAGAATCTCTGCATGAGCCCATAAACATGGGTTTCCCTTCACCAAATCTGATCCGGGACATGTATCATTCTCCAGGGGGACCTGACAGTCATCTGGTGATGTACTGATCACATCAAAGTTCTTTCAACACTGCAGAGGCTGTGCTTTGTTCCCATCAGAATAGACACGTGGTCTGGGTACAGATTTGTCTCTCTGCCCACAGTGGTTCTGTTGGCACGAGCGGTCATAGACTTACAGAAAGTGCTGTATTATCTATCACCAGGCTGTTTCACAAAGCATTTCCTCCACCACTGGGGTACATGTTACATCAAGGAAAGGGCAGCAATAGGTTCATTCCCACAACATTCACTGATTTTGCTTTACTTCAGGGAGCCGGGAGCAGTCACACAGTACCAGCTATGAGATGACACGCCGTAAGATTACGAGCTATTGTACAGATTGTGGTGTATGCCTTAAACCATCAGCCCACATGTGTTAGTCTCCCCCTTAGTCAGAATATGAGGGTCTGGGATAAAAAATGGAGACTAGAACTTCTTATTTTATTTTTTTCTTTTCTTTTCTTTCTTTCTTTCTTTCTTTCTTTCTTTCTTTCTTTCTTTCTTTCTTTCTTTTACCAGCAAAAATGGGGTTGTTTGGGAATAGCACTGATGGATAAACAAGCTATGGCAAAACCACAGGCTAGTCTCCCAAACAAAGGAGAGGAATGCTTTTTTACAGAGAAAAGGAGGAGTTGGGAAGTCTGTTATAAACAAAAATCCATTGGAATAAACTTGGAGTTCTAGGTATAGTGGTTTTTCATTAGCTATGTTGTGGCTGTCTCTCATTGGCTGGGCTGTTGCTAAGTGAGAAGGAAAGCCTTTCTTTTTCCACGCTGGGATAGTAAAGAAATGTCTATGTTCAAAGTGCTTCTCTTCCTGTTGGGTCTGTAGTTGATGAGTGAAAGGGCATTAATGCATCTCCTGCCAGCCTCCATACTGTATTCTAAATGAGATTTCCTTTTATTAATTTTCCAGAGTTTCAACCGTTCTGGAGGTTGGAAGTCTAAGGTCACCATGGTGCCAGCATAGTTGGGTTTTGGTGAGTTCTCTCTTCTTGGTTTACAGATGACCACCTTCTTATAGTAGAAAGAGGAACACTTTATATTGAGAGAGAGAGAGAGCGAGGGGTGGAGAGAGATGGATACATAGAGAGAGAAGCGGGGCTCACCCAAAGCAGAGCTTGTGCTCACCAGATGTGGGACTTGAACTCACGAATGGTGAGATCATGACCTGAGGTGAAGTCAGATGCTTAAGAACTGAGCCACCCAGGTGTCCCGAGAGGAATACTTTCTTTTATGCCAAATGACATATTAAAATTGTTTTTGCCTCTTATACGTGTATTCCTGGGCTTGGTAGATTTGGAAGTCTAAGTGCCCAAGAGAGCAATGATTTAATCAGGGAAACTAGTCATAGTCTGAAAGTTCAGACTGCACTCTGGCTATTCTGGGCTTCTCATACCACTAAATCAACAGGCAGAGAAAGGAGTCACTGTTTGCCAACATGAATGAGCCCAAATGCCAAGGGAAAAATGGGTTGTTGCTCCATGGTCAAGGTAAGGAGGACTATGCCTGGGAACTAGGCAATTTTTTAGAACATCCTTTAGTACTCTCTGGTCCAATAGTTCTGGTAACTGGTAGTTCAGTAAACTGTGGCAACTCAGTAAAGACTGAACCGATAAGGACTCAGGTCCTATAGAAATGAAGAGGGTAAGGTAAACAACTTGGTTGTAGCAAAAGCAAGTTGTGGTTATCAACTGAGGCTTTGTATTTACAAAGCCAGTGACCATAGCACCTAAATTGCATGTTAATTAATTGTTGCTGCTTCCCTCTGCTGCCTTGTATTTAGAGTGCTGGTCACACCTAATGTTTTAGACTTTAAGTGGGATTATGGTCTGACTCTGCACTAAAGTAATAGCTAATGATTTGTTTGCCATCTATAGCAGGGACACAGATTTATTTTTCACCAGATAAATGATCAGAATGGATGTTGAGGAGCAAAATGGGTAGAGTAGAATATCTTCTGCTGCCCCTCCAGATCCACTTCTCACCCTTTGCCTCCTTCTCAGGTGCTTGAGGCTGACTTTTGTGGACAGCAGCTAGTGGGTCCCTTTGCCCTCTGCCTTCCAGTTGGGTTCTGCCAATGGGAGATACTGAGGAGACATTGGAAAAAGGGAAGAGGGTGATGTCAGTGTGTTTACTGCCTAGCTCTCTGCCTGAGGTGTTACACTGGGTTGGCTGCTTTCCTCTGAGCTCTCTGGTTCTGGTAACTGCTACATCATTTGTCTCTCAGGTCTAGGGTTAGAAAGGACTCTTGCCATTGAGAACACTGGGCACCTCTTTGTTGCCTTCTCTAAAGTCTGCCCACTCATTTGTAAATACTTCTTTTGTTAAACCCTGCTGGATCCTCAAAGGCTACAATTATTATTTTCATTTAACAGACTAGGAAACTAAGAATGAGAAAGCCTAAGTTATTTGCACAAGTTTTCAAAAATAGTGAGCTGTGGAAATAAGTAATTGTGGAAATAGGATTTGCATCCAGATGACTACAACCTGATGCTAAGTAAATGGCATCAATCCTGATTACTGCGGCCCATATTGTTCACCAGGAGAAAAGTTTGAAAAGATAATTTACTGGCATTCAAAATCTCACTTTAAAGTTTATTTATTTATTTTGAGAGAGAAAGAGAAAGCACTAGTGCGAGTGGGGAAGGGGCAGAGAGAGAGAAAGAGAGAGAGAGAGAGAGAGAGAGAGAGAGAGAATCCCAAGCAGGCTCCATGATGTCAGCTGGGAGCCAAGCCAGACATGGGGCTGGAGAACCATGAGATCATGACCTCAGCATTTCTGGCTTGGCTCCCAGCTGACAGCACTGAGCAGCCTGCTTGGGATTCTCTCCCTCTTTCTCTGCCCCTTCCCCACTCACGTTTCTGTTTCTCTCTCTCTCTCTCTCTCTCTCTCTCTCAAAATAAATAAAAAAGTCTCACATTTTAGATAAAGGTGGCAGTAGGGAGACTTGACATATATCTGAAAAGAAAGAAAAATAGCCAAATTTGAATATATCAAGCAGATGTTCTAATATGATTTGCAGAACACAGCCTTACTCATCTATTCCGAAAAGACCCCTGTTGGTTTTGTAATGTGTGATCTTTACTTTTTCCCTGGTCTGAGGTTTCTGTCTTTGGTTATGAGGCCACAGGTTGATGGATTGACAGTGGTGGTGATGTGGACAGAGGTGTTTCACCAAGGGTTTTATTGTGGTCGCATTATGTTTTAAGGTGGAAAATAATGCCAGCTATAATGGATATGAGACAGGTGAGTGGGAGCCTGGAATGGTGGCCCACACGAGAGAGCTGAGTCTAGTCTGGAAGCCAGAAGAGGTAAGGGAAATGGGAACAATGAAAACAGCTCTATCATTTAGTCTTGGCTTTGAGACCTTTCTGAAAAGCTCATCAGGAATTAACAGGGAATGGACACATGGAAACACCATGGATATAAGACAAAAAAAAAAAAAAAAAAAAAAAAAGACCTTGTTTAGAAAGACAGAGAAGTGAAAATAACAAGGAAATCTAAAAGTCCATTAAGTCAGCCTCAGTCTGTGCCCCCTGCTGGAGAAAAGGGAAATTGGAATGGAACTTGCAAGGATGGAATTAGTAAAAGACTAGGATCGTAAATACTTAATGTGTGAAAATTTTGAGAAAAATGCACACATGCTGCATTATAGCACACAAGGGATTTAAAGATAAACCTGAATATATTTGCATCTAATTGGGTTAATGTGGCACTTTTGCTGATTGTGTCATTAGAGAGTGTGACAGAAGAATGTGGGTCTCACTTTGAGCTCTTCCCTGAATGATGGAACACAATATGGATGGAGGCATGCCCAAGTGGATTGGCATTTGGTAGTGCAGGGTAGAAAACCACAAGGCACGTAAAACAGAAAGCCAAGTGTTACTTCCATTTATTCAAAGGGGCAATGTTCTGCATAGGACTTGTTGGTGTGACTTGTCATGCATTTCTGCCCAGGCCTGCACATACACAAACAATCATGGGGGCTTTGTTGGCTTGTGCTCCATATCTGGCCCTGGGATCAGAATTGGTCCTTCTGTTACTGCAGCCAAGAGGGATTAACTTGCTTCACCTTCTTGAGCCCGACCAGGCTCAAGATGGAAGAGAAATATGGATCAAGGAGGGAAGAGAAATATGCCAACGTCCAGGATCCTAAGATTGTGAGATATGATAAAAGAAACAGAAAAACACCCAGCTTGCTTAGGATTGTACTTAGACAAGTTTATAAATTTTTTTTTAAAACATTTATTTATTTTTGAGACAGAGAGAGACAGAGCATGAACAGGGGAGGGTCAGAGAGAGGGAGACACAGAATCTGAAACAGGCTCCAGGCTCTGAGCTGTCAGCACAGAGCCCGATGCGGGGCTCGAACTCACGGCCCTCACGGACCGTGAGATCATGACCTGAGCTGAAGTCGGCCGCTTAACCAACTGAGCCACCCAGGTGCCCCGGATTGTACTTAGACAAGTTTAATGATTAACTGTAGATCAGGCAATGGCAGTATATATATTGCCCTGGTGGGAAAGCCTCAGCTGAGGGGAGGACATTCTGCCCAGGACCCTCAATGGGGACTTCAACTGGGCTGTTCACCATGGGGCTTCCCCAATCAGAAGGCTGGATGGTATGAATACCCGACTTGATGTATTAACTCTTCTTTGTTCTTCTCTATACTTCTCTCTCTTTATGTTTACTATAATTGTTCAATTCCCTATATTCCCTTTTCGTTATAATTAATACAGCTTTCCTCCATGAAACAGAAAGTACTGCTATCATGAATTATTATTATTCAGAAGTCAAAACAAATGAGCAACAATTAAGAGCAAGCTTAACTTTTCTCAGTAATAAGTGAGATGCCAAAGGAGACAAAGTACTCTGAAATGTGAACATTAAATGGGAGCCAGGCTTAGGAAAAACAAGTAGAAGGAGATATAAATACATGCATTAATAATATGTTAAGGACCCTACAGAGAAGAATAGTTGGAACACATACACATTATATATATATTTATAATTCTACATGTATATTTTTTCCCATTTATATTTGATTTATATTTGTTTGAATGTGGAGTACAATGGAGGGCAGGTCCAGCTAGCATGATAAATGACATAGCATGTATTCTATAGAAACTGAAAGCATGGGTACTATGAATTTGGCAGCCTATCTCTTGGGTGATGGAAATGGAAGAAATAGGCAAGAAGAGGAGTCCAAGCCAGGTCAAGAAGATGGGTTAGTAGAGGTGTGGCTCTAGGATAAGAATTAGGATCCTGGGTTGGAAGTAGGTCTGTCAAAACCAGCAAAGAATAAAATCTAGAGAAGGAAAGTGTTTGCCTTTCTAAACAGTATCTCTGGGGTCTGCATATAGAAGAAGGTCCATAAAACAAAGCACCTGGATCATGACTGTTGTGTCTAGAACAGTGGTTGTCTGCACTTTAGTTTTTAAGCACCTTTGTTGGGTGAGTAGATCAGAGTTAGAAATGTTTGCTGCTCCTCAGTGATGGGGTTTTGTAGATAATTGTGGCTGGTGGTCACAGGAGGAGGAAGAACTAAGGAAGTGAGTCCTCTGTGAAGACGGCAGAGTTTTAAGCACTTCTATCTTAAGGTCATAATTTTTATTGGCTTAGATAATTTTTGTTTTGTTAAAATCTTTTTTAAACTTTTATTTTTATTTTTTAGAGAAAGAGAGAGAGAAAGAGAGAGAGAGAGCTGGGGTGAGGCAGAAAGAGAGAAAGAGAGAGAGCCCCAAGCAGGCTCCGCACAGTCAGTGCAGAGCCTGAAGCGGGTCTCGAATTCATGAACTGTGAGATCATGACCTGAGCCTAAATCAAGAGTCAGACGCTTAACTTACTGAGTCACTCAGGCACCCCTGGCTTAGGTAATTTTTATAATAAGTATAAACTGTTGAGTTTACTAGTAAGCATTTGAATTTTAAAATCTACCCATTCTTTGACTAAGAAATTTCACCCTAAGAATTTATATTAATGAAATACTCACTCATTTAGCTAATATTTACTGACAGCCTATTATGCGTTGGGCTCTGGGGAATATATCAGTAAAGAAAACTAAGTCCCCTGTCCTCATGGAGCTTTCACGGCATAGGGCGTAGACAGGCAATAAACAATGAACAAAACAAAAAGCAAATGACTTAGTATGTTTGAAGGTGATCAATGCTACAGACAAGTAGAGCAGGGTTAAGTGTAGGCTGTGGGAGCAGTTTGTTAAAAGTTTTTAGTGAAAGCGCATTGAGCTGTTTCCATTTGACATAAGGCTTACAGAGGTAAGATAGTGAGTTGTGTGATATCTGGTGAGAAAGAGAAGAATATCCCAGGAAAAAGCAAAAGCCAAACAATAAACGCAAAACTGTCAGGCTGGAGTTCCCTGGCATGTTTGAGGAGCAGCATGGAGCCTGGGGTGCTTCAGTTGAGTAGGGAAGGAGGAGGGATGTAGGGAATGAAGAGAGGAAGAAAGGCCACAGTTAAGAGGCTGTAGATGCGAGAAACACAGAGGAAACCATTTGAAAAGTCCTGGGACCTCAATTCTGTTGGAAGGAAGGAAAAGATTAAAGACAAATCAGAAATAAAAACTATAGATTCCTCAAAAGAATGGAGTCGAGTTCTTATTTCTGAAATGTGAGATCCATCAATCTGTATCTATATAAATATAACATAGACATAAGTAGAAACATAGATCTAGATTGATCGATCCCACATTTAAAGTGTATACACACGCCCAAGCACACACATGGCGTGGTGCTGTATTGTGAAACAGAGCTTATGAGAAGAGAGTTCTGAGAAGTATGGATTTAATATCGTGACTGATGTGATTAGAAAGGCAGAGAAGGGAAGTCAAAGGCACATTTTTAGCTCAGCTCTGAAAACTGGAATTCATTCTTTAAAGCTTTACCTGCTCTGAAATATTAAAATATATGGAAATTTAAGCACATTTTAATTTAAGGCCTTATAAGGGCAGTGTATGTAATAAAAGAACCAAGTGATCAGTCCTGACAACTGAAGTGTAAATAAAAATCACATTCATGACTTCTCACTGTAATACACTGCATTACATGTGTATGTCATTACATACATGTAATGTCACTGTACAGAGACACTGTAAATACATTACTGATGTATCAAAAGTTCTCTTTTGGAAGTTTGACGTGGTCAAAAGTGTGGACTGTGGAGTCAAATAGAATTTAATTTAAATCTTACTTTTTAACTATTTGCCCTTTGCAAGCTACTTTATCTCTCTGCACCTCTACTTCTTCATCTGTAAGATGGTGATGATATCTACTTTTTAATGAATGTTATGAGTATTATATAATTTATTGCTCGTAGTAGTCACTCAATGGATGATAGTTTATTAAAATTATTTTCTGTCTCCTCATTTGCCTTTTCTAAACTCTATGAGGTCTGTGCACACTGAATTCTACAAGATTTTCCCTTTTTTTAACTTGCATTATTTCTATTGCTCTCCCTTAAATTTTCTCTTTGATACAGATGAAATGACTTTAAAATCATAGAAAAGAGAAATGACTCTAAGTAGAAGTTGAATGTATGATTCTTTATTGTCAACAATAAGAGCTTGGCATTAATTCTACCTAAATCTACGTTTAGAATGCATGTTCCAATGTTTAAATAGACAAATATAAATGATTTCACTAAAAAGAAAAACTTCATTAGCTAGCAGCTAACTCATTATATCAGCTTGAACAAGATGTATTTCTCCTGCGGTAGCCATGTATTCTTAGTTTCAAATTGAAATGTACATATGAGACACATGGACAATAGAAGTCAAACAGGTATACTCAAGGCCATGATAAAATTGCTTTGGCAGTTTAGATGTCTGAATATCTAGTCTAAAAATTTGTTAATTTCATGTTTTATAACTCAGAAGTCTGGGAAACATTTGTTCAAAAGATTCAAGGATTTAGGGGTGCCTGGTGGCTCAGTTGGTTAAGTATCTGACTTCAGCTCAGGTCATGAGCTTATGGTTTGTGAGTTCAAGCCCCACATCAGGCTCTGTGCTGATCACTGGGAGCCTGGAGCCTGCTTGGGAGTCTGAGTCTCCTTCTCTCTCTCTGCCCCTTCCCCTCCCCTGCTCATGCTCTGTCTTTTTCTTTCTCTCTCTCAAAAAGAATAGACATTAAAAGAAAAAAATTCAAAGATTTGAAAAAAGGATTTTGTATACTTTTATCTTTTCCCCAAACACTAACCAGTTTCATTGATCTTGATCTGTTGCACTTCATGTATTGCTCATATATTAATCTCCAGATATTTAATAGAGTAAAAAATGTTAGAAAATATTATCTTTATTCTGTAACTTTTTTTATCCCATGTATTTTAGCTCATGGTACTTTGGGAGTTTTCAACAAATTATTCACAACATATTCCCTGAATGTAAATAATAATGTAGTTAGTGAGAAATTGAAAGGATACGTATTTGTATATGCCTTCATTCAACAAACATTTATGCCTATATTCATTCAAGAAACAGTTATGGAAAATTTACCATGTGCTGGGCATGATTCTAAGTGCTGAAGTTTAGCAGTGAATGAAATAAGGCTTCTATAATTGTAGAACTTTGTGGTTCTATAGCTGTAAGAGGATGTAAAAGATATAGCCAAATCCACTGATTTTACAACCAAATAGGCTTATGTCAGAAAGCTAAGAAACTTCCAAGGTCACCTGATTAATGTCAGAATACTAACTAGAAGTTGTTTGATGATTTCTACTACAGCATCTTATCACCAGTTCTTGCTATGAATGTGGAAGAATACTAACAGTCTTTATATATTTGCCTTGGAATCTTCTGCCTTTCCTGGGGCATAACAAAAGGGCTAACCTGCTGATGTTTAGGTTTAGGGAAGCTTTGCAATTTCTTATTTTTGTTATAGCTTTTACCCATCTGTCCTAAAATCTGTTCGTACATCCCAGACAAATTACCATGACAAAAAAACACCTGTGTTGATGATATACGTGATGCAGAGGGTGAATTCTGAGTCATTTTGGTTGTCTGCTACCTAATATTGTTAACATTGAGCTTAATTTATTTCAGGTATTTGGTTGGCTGTCCCTTGTTGATTATTTTTTTTTTTTAGTCAGCAATTTACATTGTCATTAAAATGCCCAGATTGTGAGAGGGAGCTTCAGCCTTCTGAATGAAGCAATTCAAAGTTAAATTGGTCAAGGAGTACCCTTTCATTCAAGTGTCCTGAACTACCTTCCTGGAAAATGAATTTAGAAGAGAACTCTGGGTAACTTAATTTTTAATAATCTAACACATTAGTAATCATCTCTGGTGCCTTTTTTTTGTGCTGCCAGAAACTCTGAGAAATAGATTTGGCAGAGAAGGACGAAGCTTACTGAGTGATATAGTGCTTCAGTACTACACTGTAGGAAGTAAGCAAAAGCCAAGAGAACTTCTGTTTCACAATTTAATATAATTTCACTGATAAATATGGGATGCTAGAAAACTGATGTTTATGTCCCTGAAGGCAGTGTATAATTTAAATTTGCTGCCTACTCAAGCTCACTCTTAGGCATATTTTATTAGGAAACAGTTGAGACATGCATCAACCTTTATTAATATACAATGAAGCAAGTAGCACTTCCTTTCTAAAACTCCATTACAGCAACATTATGGCAACATTAGTAAACCTGCCTATGGGAATATATTGTCACTCGGAATTGATTGAGGGCATCAAAATAATCTTTAAAAATTTTTTTAAGTTTGTTTATTTTGAGAGAGAGAGAGAGAGAGAGAGAGAGAGAGAGAGAGTAAGCAGCGGATGGGCAGAGAAAAGGAGAGAGAGAGAATCCCAAGCAGGCTCCACACTGTCAGCACGGAGCCCCACGTAGGGCTCAAACTCATGAACGGTGAGATGAACATGAACTCATGAGACCTGAGTGGAAACCAAGAGTTGGATGCTAAAGCCAACTGAGCCACCAGGCACTTCAGGCATCAAAATAATCTTTTGTAAAAGATGAATTAGTGTTGTAGACTAATTCAAATGAAAGAAAACTTTGTCCAGGACCGGTCCCCAGATTCTCATTTTCCTTGTTGCCCTTGACCACACTTCCGTGAGCCTGAATACAGTACACGAGTGAAACTACACTTACAAGAACAATGGATCTGATCACTGCAAGAGGGGCACCTCTTCACCATGGTCCTCCCTGGACCTGATACAGACGTCTCTTTCTGTGACTTTCTTATTAACAGAAGCTAAAAGAGCTTCCAAGCCAGCAGGTAACAATTTAGCCTTTGCCTGTAATGATGCAAAAAAGCGTATCAGTGTTGTTTGATATTAACTTTTAAAAAGGCATTTTTCTTTTCCCTACATAACCTACTTTGGGAAAATAATAGCGACCATAAAATAAGAAGTGACTAGCATATAAGTCTTTGGAACACAATTTTCCCTTGCCGACCTCTCCCTCTGGGTGACATTTCAGAGAACACTGTTCATGCCAGTGCTCGAGAGACATCATGTTTATTTCCTCATTGTAGAAATTAAGGGGAAAAAAGTTAATTATAAGTGGGATGCTCCCAGGGAATGTGTGTTGGAGGCATATTTAGGATGGGAAAGTGAGCATTTCCAAGTGGCCTGATGTATATTCTCAAGGTTTCTTTTATATGAATTTGTTTAGTAGTTTTTGTTCATCACCTTCTTTTGTCATTGTCTGTATTTGGAGTGGAGGAAGCTGGCTGTGGGAGCTAGATAGTAATTAGTCCTCTACAGATATGTAACTACTTCCATAATAAAGATAACTAATTAATTCAGCATAAATTATAGCATCCCTGCTAAGTGCCAGACACTGTTTCAGGTTCTGGGAAATATATCTGTGAACAAGGCAAAGCCCTGTTGGCATGTACATAAAATCTCGGGGTGAGGCAGACATATGAAACAGCAATTATGAAACAGTGTTAGTGCTATAAAAGATAAAAACAAAGGGGTCCCTGAGGGCCCACAGAAAGGAACATATCCTCAGTCTTGGGTGGTAGAGGGGACGAATGAGGGAAGTCTTCCTGGAGCAAGGGATGCAAAACAAATATCTAACAGGTTAACATCTATGACTTAATAGGCAGAGGTTCTGTGAAATTAAATTTGAGCAGATAACACAAGACAGTATTTACTTTCCAATATGAAGAGGCTCTCACTATCCACTGAAATGATTTGCTAAAAGTCTTTTAAGAAATAAATAATAGTTTTTATCTAATACTCCATTACTTTGAGTCTGTCCTAAGGAAATAATCTAAAATATGAAATGGTTTATAATCTTGAATATCTTAATGATAGTGTTCATTATAATGAAGGAGTATTGGAAACAAAGTAAATGTTTATCAATAAAATAATGTTCATTAAATTTTGTTGCATCCATGCTACTATTAGCGTGGTTATGAAAACATAAAAAGTAGCTTTTTTGCATGTCATAGGAGGTAGAAATGGGGGGAAGAGACTACAGAAAGACAAGAAAGAAAAAGGCAGGAAGGCCCAGAAAAAAGCAAAGTATTTAAGCCAGAATCAATCTAGGATTTCTCTGAACATCAAAGCTATTTGTTCATCTTAAATAGTGATTTTCAAAACTGATTTTTAGAAGGGGAAATATTTTTGATAAAAAATTATATCTTCTGTGGATTTCTCATATATACAACTTATAAAATATATAAACAATATTTCATTAATAATTTATTTGAAAATTCCAACTTTTAGCACTTACTTAAAATAAGTTAATTAATAAGAACATTGAGACAGTTTGGATGAGCTCAATAATCTGAAATTAGGTTTTTTGGATAACAGTAACCATCTTTTGTTTATTTCTTTAGTTTGTTTTGGCTGTAGGGTATGAAGAAACTTTTGATTCATTCCAATGAATAATACTGACACTCTTGTAGAGTTTAATAGAAACAAATTATAAAATTCATAAAAAGAATAGAACAAAGACTAACTTAACACTTAAAGAAGATTAGATCTGTGCCTATAGTTGGCAGGAGGTTCTGAATTCTGTCCGCTAAATAAAGGCAAGTTAGCTTGTAGCTCTTGTTAAGTTGGTTTTCTCAGATATGTTAGAAATTTTGTCATAACACATATGAATAAGCATGTTGGAGTTTATTCCAATCTTTAACAGAGTTTGCAAATACATGATTATACTGTGTATCTAAGTGAAATCTAATCAAATATTTGTATACCCGGTGAAGACAAAAAGTATTGCATACATTATGCCTGACTTGAAAGGTCATTTTCATAGATATATAGCATGTTCTTTTTGCTTTGCCAGGGAATGATATTTATTATAAATAAGATGTAGATAATTTTGTGTAATTTGGGGAAAAAGTTTTAGAGAATGCATTCTAAAAAAAAAAGTAATGCTGTAAACCATTTTACTTACTCTCCGTATTCCTGTCCCCTATAATATAATAAATGTCAAACAAAGTAATAAATGCTATAGGTGTTCAGGGAGAGAGAGCAAAGCGAACTTGAGGAACAAAGAATCTTCAGAGGGATCCTTGAGTTTTGGCTGAATGTTAAACCGCACAGGAGCAGGATGACTGTATGAGGTCTTGCAAAGAACAGCTACAGGTTTTTTCTTTTTTCCTTTTCCTTTTCTTTTCCTTTTTCTTCCTTCCTTCCTCCCTCCCTCCCTTTCTTTCTTTCTTTCTTTCTCTTGGTGGGTGGGGAGCTGAACCGAGATTCTGGAGATTACATGGTGCTGAGAAACATTGGCTTTCTGACTAGACAGAATATCTCAACCATTAATTGTTCTTAATCTATGATTAAGGATGTGTAGGAATACAGGAACATCATGAGAAATGGAAGAAACACAAAATAACCAAATGGTACTTGTAGAGGTAAGGATGCCGTGCCCAAAATGAAAAAATGTATTGGATGAACTTAACAGCAGTTTAGACACTACAGCAGAAGAAAGAGATGAGTGATCTTAAAAGCATAGCAACATAAGCTATCCAAGATGAAGGATGAGAAAAAGACTGAAATAATATGAAAAGAGACTAGATTACCTATGAGGCAGGTTTCATAGGTATGCCACCTTTCTTTTCACATTCTCCCTGCATTCAGAAGGAGCCCTCATTTAGTTTATGCTCGATTGTTACCTTTTGGAATTCTTAGCAATTTTTGAATAAGGTATCCATCATTTTAATTTTGCACTGATCTCTTCAAATTATCTAGCTGGTTCTGCCTGGAGGATAATACTGAACAGTCTGACATTTGTGTAGTTGAGATACCAGAACTGATGGGCAATGGGAGTGGGAGGTGAAAAAAATGCTTGAATAAATATTAGTTGTAATTATTTCCAAATTGCTTCTGGTCCAAGAAGCTCAATGAAACTAAATCACAAGAAACAAGAAGAAAGTCACACCAAGGATGATCATAATCAAATTACTTAAAATCAGAGATAAACAGAAAAACTTAAAAGCAGCCCAGAACATTTGATTTTATTTTTTCCAGTTTTATTGTGATATACTTGATATATAACATTGATAAGTTTAAGATGTACATGTGTTGATTTGATACACTTACATGTTGCAAAATGATTATCACCATAGCATTAGCTAACATCTCTATTACATCATATAATTATCCTTTCTTTTTTTGTGTAACATATCTTTTTTTTGTGTAATATGTAACATGTCACATAATTATAATTTCTGTGTGTGTGTGGGGGGGGGGTATTGAGAACATTTAAGATCTATTCTCTAAGCAACTTTTAAGTATGTAATACCTTATTATTAACTATAATCACCATGCTGTACATTAGACCCCCAGGACTTATTCATTTTATAACTGGAGGTTTGTATACTTTGACCAATGTTTCCTGTTTTGCCCCACCTCCAAGTCCCTGGTAACCACTATTCCACCCGAGTTTTTACAAGTTCATCTTTTAAAGATTCTACATATAAATAATATACAGTATTTGTATTTCTCTGACTTATTTAACTTAAAATAATGCCTCCAAGGATCACCCATGTTGTTGCAAATGGAAGAATTTCCTTCATTCTCATGTCTGAACAATATTCCATTTGTGTGTGTGTGTATCTTGCATCTTTATCCATTTTTCCATCAATGAACACTAAGATTGTTTCTGTATATTGGTTATTGTGAATAATGCTGCAATAAACAAGGGTGTGTAGATATCTCTTCAAGATCCTGTTTTCATTTCCTTTGGATATACACCCAGAAGTGGGATCACATGTTAGTTCTATTTTAGTTTGTTGAGGCACTTCAGTTCTGTTTTTTATAGTGGTGGTACCAATTTCAATTCCAACAGTGCACCAACAGTGCACAAAGTTTCCCTCTTCCCCATATTCAAGTCAACACTTGTTCACTCTTGTCTTTTTGGTGAGTGCCATTCTAACACGTGGGAGGTAATTGCTCATTGTGGTTTTTATTTGCATTTCTCTGATGATGAGTGATATTGAGCACCTTTTAATGTATTTCCTGTCCACTTTTATGTCTTCTTTGGAGAAAAGTGTCTATTCAATTCCTCTGCTCACTTTCTAATTGGATTTTTTTGTTGTTGTTGCTGAGTTGTATAAGTTTTCAAATATATTTTAAATAGTGACACTTTATCAGATGTGTTTTGTGGCCTAACATTTGACCAATCCTGGAGAATGCTCCATATGCACTTGAGAATGATATGTATACTGCTGCTGTTGGATGGAGTGTTCTATATATGTCCATTAAGTCCATCTGGTCTAATGTGTAGTTTAAGTCCAATGTTTCCTTATTTATTTTGTCTGGATGATCTAGCCATTGTTTAAAGTGGGGTATTAAAGTTCCCTACTATTATTGTATTGCTGTCCATCTCTCTCTTCAGATCTGTTAATATTTGTTTATATATTTAGGTGCTTCTATATTGGGTGCATAAATATTTATAAATGTTATATCCTTTTGATGCAGTGATCCTTTTATAATTATATAATGATCTGTGTCTCTTGTTACAATCTTTGGCTGAAAGTCTATTTTGTTTCATATAAGTATAGCTACACTGCTTTCTTTTGATTTCCGTTTGCATAGAATATATTTGCCCATCTTTTCACTTGCAGTCTATGTGTGTCCTTAAATTAAAGTTTGGCAGCATGTAGTTTGTTCTTTTTTTCCTTTTTGTTTTCTTTTCTTTCAGTGCATTCAGCCACTCTATGCCTTTTAATTGGAGAGTTAATGGACTTACATTTAAAGTAATTTTTATTTTTTATGAATATAATTTATTGTCAAGTTGGCTTACATACAACACCCAGTGCTCATCCCAACAAGTGCCCTCCTCAGTGCCCATCACCTGTTTTCCCCTCTCCCCCAGCCCCCCTATCCACCCTCAGTTTGTTCTCTGTAACAAATGATTTTTTAGTATAAGTATGCCCAATGCAATATTGGCAACATACTTACATTAAACGTGATTTGTTGTGTTTGTTTTTGAAATCCAAATTTACCTGGATGTTCTGATTTTTAATTCTCTTCTTTTCAAATGAAATTTATATATCCATAAAGACAAAATAACCTGTGCCTATTCATGAAAATGCTACGAACATAATGAAATTAAGATTTACTTGTTACCTGAAGGGTGAAAATATAAATTTGATTTTCTTATTGCTCTTTTGCATTTCTTTTTATTATTATTTTTTTAATTTTCTTTTTTATTTAAAAAATTTACATACAAATTAGTCAGCATATAGTGAAACAATGATTTTGGGAGTAGATTCCTTAATGCTCCTTATCCATTTAGCCAACCCCCCCTCCCACAACCCCTCCAGTAACCCTCAGTTTGTTCTCCATATTTATGAGTCTCTTCTGTTTTGTCCCTCTCCCTGTGTTTATATTATTTTTGTTTCCCTTCCCTTATGTTCATCTGTTTTGTCTCTTAAAGTCCTCATATGAGTCAAGTCATGATTTTTGTCTTTCTCTGACTAATTTCACTTAGCATAATACCCTCCTGTTCCATCCACGTAGTTGCAAATGGCAACATTTCATTCATTTTGATTGCTGAGTAATACTCCATTGTATCTATATACCACTTCTTCTTTATCCATTCATCCATCGATGGACATCTGGGCTCTTTCCATACTTTGGCTATTGTTGATAGTGCTGCTATAAACATGGGGGTGCATGTGTCCCTTCGAAATAGCACACCTGTATCTCATGGATAAATGCCTAGTAGTGCAATTGCTGGGTCATAGGGTAGTTCTATTTTTAGTTTTTTGAGGAACCTCCATACTGTTTTCCAGGGTGGCTGCACCAGCTTGCATTCCCACCAACAATGCAAAAGAGATCCTCTTTCTCTACATCCTCTCCAACATCTGTTGTTGCCTGAGTTGTTCATGTTAGCCATTCTGACAGGTGCGAGGTAGTATCTCATTGTGGTTTTGATTTGTATTTCCCTGATGATGAGTGATGTTGAGCATTTTTTCATGTGTCAGTTGGCCATCTGGATGTCTTGTTTGGAGAAGTGTCTATTCATGTCTTTTGCCCATTTCTTCACTGGATTATTTGTTTTTTGGGTGTTGAGTTTAATAAGTTCTTTATAGATTTTGGATACTAACCCTTTATCTGATATGTCATTTGCAAATATCTTCTCCCATTCTGTCGGTTGCCTTTTAGTTTTTCTGATTGTTTCCTTCGCTGTGCAGAAGCTTTTTATTTTGATGAGGTCCCAGTAGTTCATTTTTGCTTTTGTTTCCCTTGCCTGTGGAGATGTGTTGAGTAAGAAGTTGTTGCCACTGAGATCAAAGAGGTTTTTGCCTGCTTTCTCCTTGAGGATTTTGATGGCTTCCTGTATTACATTTAGGTTTTTCATCCATTTTGAGTTTATCTTTGTGCATGGCGTAAGAAAGTGGTCCAGGTTCATTCTTCTGCATGTCACTGTCCAGTTGTCCCAGCACCACTTGCTGAAGAGACTGTCTTTATTCCATTGGATATTCTTTCCTGCATTGTCAAAGATTAGTTTGCCATACATTTGTGGGTCCATTTCTGGGTTCTCTATTCTGTTCCGTTGATCTGAGTGTCTGTTGTTGTTCCAGTACCATACTGTCTTGATGATTACAGCTTTGTAGTATCGCTTGAAGTCTGGGATTGTGATGCCTCCTGCTTTGGTTTTCTTTTTCAAGATTGCTTTGGCTATTCGGAGTCTTTTCTGGTTCCCTACAAATTTTAGGATGATTTGTTCTTGCTCTGTGAAGAATTCTGGTGTTATTTTGATAGGAATTGCTTTGAATATGTAGATTGCTTTGGGTAGTATCGAGACATTTAAAGTAATTATTGATAGATATGGGGTTATGTTACCATTTTGTTAATTGAGTTCTGTTTATTTTTATAATTATTTTGTTCATTTCTCCTCTTTGTGTCTCTTTTTTGATTTGATGATATTCTGTAGTGGTATGCTTTGATCCTTTTCCTTTATCTTTTGTGTGGTTATGATGAAGCTTACATAAAATGTCTTATATTTATAACTGTCTATATTAAGCTGACAACAGCTTCACTTCAAATGTATACAAAAGCTCGACATTTTTACAATACTCCTTCCACATTGTGTTTTCTGCATATATAAAACAACCACTTCCCAGTCTTGACAGAGAGGTCCCATGTAGGGGATGAAAGTTAACATTGGTTAGGCCTAGATTAAGGAAAAGGAAATTGAGGGGAGGAAGTGCAGAGCAAGGGAGAGAGGGAGGGAGGGAAATAGGACCACCTTTCCACCCTTACTGTATTACTCTTCTAAAGCAATACAGTTCCAAAATTACTTGGTTTAAAAGTTTATTTATTTATTTTGAGAGAGAGAGAGAGAGAGAGAGAGAGAGAGAGAGAGCGCACAAGTGGGGGAGGGACAGAGAGAGAGAGAGAGAGTCCCAATGTGGGGCTCGAACTCACGAACTGTGAGATCATGACCAGAGCTGAAGTCTGACGCTTAACCGACTGGGGCCCCAATTCCAAAATTACTATTTAAAGCTCACAATGTACATGCCACCCTTCCATCTACCAATTTTAGTGGTGCTACATTGCTTACAAATGCAGTGAAAATTCTATAGCTCATTGATATGTCTTATTTATCAATAAAAAAATTCCATAGCCTTGTGGATATAGAGAAACTGATTCTAAAGTTTAAATAGAGAGGCAAAGATCCAAAATAGCCAACACAAAACTGAAGGGGAAGAACAAAGTCAGAGGACTGACACTAACTGACTTCAAAACCTATTATTAAGTCATAGTAATCAAGACAGTGTGGTATTGGTGAAGGAATAAGCAAATGCATCAGTGGAACAGAAGAGAAAGTCCAATAATAGATCCACATAAATATCAATAGCTCTTTCATAAATGGGCCAAGACAACAACAAGGGAGCAAAGACACTCTTCTCAACAAATGGTGCCAGAGCAACTGGACAATCCACATGCTAAAAAAAAAAAAACGTAGACAAAGACCTTCTATCCACCACAAAAATTGACTCAAAACAGATTGCAAAACTATAAAACTCCTAGGAGATAACATAGGGAAAAAGCTAGTTAGCCTCGGGTATGACAATGACTTTTTAGATATAATACCAAAGGCACAAACCATGAAAGAAATAATTGATTAGGTAGACTTTGTTACAATTAAAAATTGCTCTGTGAAATATCAAGATGATAATAAGCAAACCACAGACTGAGAGAAAATATTTGCAAAATACATATCTGAGAAAGGATTATTATCCAAGATACACAAAGAACTCTTAAAACTCAAAATAAGAAAACAAACCATTAGAAAATGGGACAAAGACCTTAATAGAAACCTCACCAAAGAAGACCTACAGATAAAAAGATGTTCAGCATCATCTGTCATTAGGAAATGGCAAATTAAAATGATAGTGAGATACTACTACATACCTATTAGAATGGCCAAAATACAGAACACCGACAACACCAAATGCTGTTAAGGATGTGGAGTAATAGGCTTTCTCATTTAGTGCTGGTGGCAATGCAAAATGGTACAGCCACTTTGGAAGACAGTTTGTCAATTATATTAACTATATTAATTATACAATTATATTAAGAATGATACTTATCAATTAATGACTTATGCTGAACCCAACTTTCCCTCTTAAAACCTTCATCAAGATGATTTTTAAAGGTCATGGAAAAGCTTCTGTATAAAAACCACTGTTTTGGGGCGCCTGGGTGGCTCAGTTGGTTAAGCATCTGACTTCGGCTCAGGTCATGATCTCGCGGTCCGTGAGTTCGAGCCCCATGTCGGGCTCTGAGCTGACAGCTCAGAGCCTGGAGCCTGGAGCCTGTTTCAGATTCTGTGTCTGTTTCTCTGACCCTCCCCCGTTCATGCTCTGTCTCTCTCTGTCTCAAAAATAAATAAACATTTAAAAAAAACCACTGTTTTTATACTAAATATATCTAGACTAAATATACTAAATATACTTTTACCTACCACTCAGGAATCACATTCCCTAGTATTTACTCCAAAGAGTTGAAACTTATGTCTACACAAAAACCTGCACATGGGTGTTTATAGCAGTGTTATACATAATTACCCAGACTTGGAAGCAACCAAGATGTCCTTCAATAGATGAATGGATAAATAAACTGTGATACATGTCTTGGGCTTATAGTCCCTTGGGTGAGAAGACTTGCCCAGGGTAGTTAATGAGTCAACAAAGATAAAAAAAAAACAAACTATTTCATTATGAATTTGGTGGGACCCAAAGATGGCAAAGCATCAAAAGTATCAGTGCTTCTGCTGCCGTTGGATTGAGGCACGTTGACCCCAAATGATCCCAGTAAATGCTAGTTTAGGAAGCTTCTGGAGTTTACCCAGTGGGAATGGCCAAGAGGAGCTACAGAAATAGCTCAAATTCAGATTCTTTTTAGGGGACGACCTCATAATGGCAGGTGGTGGATGTTTTTTAAAAAGTCTTTTAAAGATTACTTTAAAAACAGTGATTGGGATCATCTGCAGAGCTTTTAAAATTCTCAGGCCCAGGTCCAACTCTGTATCAATTAAGTCTGATTCTCTGGGGCTGACACCAGGCAATATATGTTTAAAAACTTCCCAGGCCATTTCAATATGCAACCACATTTGAAATAACTGCTTAAAAATAGTACTCTGAGTAGTTAACCTTGTGGAAATCACAAACATATACCTACATTTAGTAGAAAAAAGTAATATTATGCAAGTGTGTTTTTGTCCCATAATAGAATTTATTGTGACTATATACCACTCATATTCAAAAAAATGCTACATCTCAATCAACTTAGAAGTTAGGATGGTGGGATGGTTAAATTTATATGTCAACTTGACTGGGCCATGGTGCCTGAATATTTGGTTAAACATTTTTCTGAATGTTTCTGCAAGGGTATTTTTGGATGAGATGAGCATTCAAATTAGTACATTTTAATATTAGATTACATTACATTTTAATTGTAGAGTAAAGCAGATTATCCTTTGTAATGTGGGTGGACTTCATCCAATCAGTCGAAAGGGTGAATAGAACAAAGAGAACGATCCTTCCTTCCACGAGAAAATTCTCTAACCAACTGCCTCCTGATTTTACCTGCAACATTGGCTCTTCCTGCCTGATGGCCTTCCAGCTGGATTATCTCTCTGTGGGTCTTGCACACCATTGGAATGCTCTGCAGATTTTGGACTTACGAGCCTTTATAATTGTGTGAATCAGGTCCTTATAATAAGTCTCCTCTCTCTCCCTCAGTATGTGAGTGTGTAATTTTATATTTTTTATAGTGTGTGTGTGTGTGTGTGTGCATGTGTGTGTATTATTAGTTCTTCAGAGAACTTGATTAATACAAATGTTATTTCTATGAAACTGTTGACTTGTCTCAGAAAAGTGGCTCCACTGATGAGTAGGATTTTGATACTGAGAGGCCTGGAAGAGTTTGAATAAAGTTGTTTCATGAAATTTGAGGGTAGAAGAAAGTAATTTTTTTTTTAATTTTAATGTTTATTTTATTTTTGACAGAGAGACAGAGAGCATGAGCAGGGGAGGGGCAAAGAGAGAGGGGGACACAGAATCCGAAGCAGGCTCCAGGCTCTGAGCTGTCAGCACAGAGCCCGATGTGGGGCTCGAACCCACGGACCGCAAGATCATGACCTGAGCCGCAGTCGGACGCTCAACCGACTGAGCCACCCAGGCGCCCGAAAGTAATATTTTTAATGTAATGCATTAATTTACAGAATAGGTGATTTAAAACCAGTATGTAACTAATTAAATCAAATATGGAGCTATTTGACTTTTAAAATTTATATTCTTATTAGTATGCATATATCCAATCAGGATTTTACCCTCATTGCAATTGTGTTTGTATTCTTATTTGGATATTGAAAGATCATCTTATATTCTGGGTTGTCTTATATCCAGGCCTATGTGACAATTAATTTTATTGGACCTGTTTTCTTACATGTAATAGGGGATAAAATAGTACCTACCCCTTAGGGCTATTGTGAGAATGAAATGAGATAGTGAACATAAAGTGTTTAGAATAGTGCCTGGCACATAGTTATTATTCAGTAATTATAAATGTATTTTTCTTTATCTTTTTATTTATTTAAAAACATTTTTTTAATGTTTATTTTTGAGAGAGAGAGACAGAGCACAAGTGGGGGAGGGGCACAGAGAGAGAGAGACACAGAATCTGAAGCAGGCTCCAGGCTCTGAGCTGTCAGCACAGAGCCCGACGTGGGGCTCAAACCCACGAACCATGAGATCATGACCTGAGCCGAAGCTGGATGCTCAACTGACTGAGCCACTCAGGTGCCCCTAGTTTTTATTTTTTGAGAAAGAGTGAGAGCACACATATGTGCGAGGGGCAGAGGGAGAGGGAGAGAATGCCAGGCAGGCTCCATGCTCAGCACTCAGCACAGAGACCAATATGGGGCTCCGTCTCACGACACTAGAATCATGACCTGAGCTGAAATCAAGAGTTGGAGGCTTAACTGACTGAGCCACCCAGGAGCCCCTAAATGTATTTTTTTTCTTTAAAAGCATATTGTAAGGATAGAGCTGAAGCAAGAATTGGTAGAGTTGAATTCAGATAATTGAAACTAGGTTCTGTTAGTTTGATGTCATTTGTCCAGATAATTTCTCCATGCAAAAATGTCTTCATCATGTATTATTTTTGGGAAAATGTAATTGTTCTATCATTCTTCCCAATGGCTAGAAAAAGCAGCTGAGGTAATGAGCTTATTGCTCTGTGAAGACACTGTTAATTTTTAGTGTAATCCTGAGAGAGAGGGTTTAAATTTTATCAATTTGGGGGCAATGTATTAAATACTGCATAATTTTTGTTTGATTTCAGGAACAAAAAAGCTCTCTCTATTAGCACGATAAGGCCTTATAGGTCCGACTTTTTATAGGCCCTACTTCTCAAACACAAAAACCTCACTGCTGCATCTAATTTTTGCCTACAAAATTATAACTGCATATTTTATTATTAACAGTTATATTCAATTATATTAACTATATTAATTATACAATTATATTAACAATGATACTTATCAATTAACAACTTATGCTGAACCCAACTTTCCCTCTTAAAACCTTCATCAAGATGATTTTTAAAGGTCGTGGAAAAGCTTCTGTATAAAAACCACTTGTTACGTTTTCTACAGTAATAATGTGAGAATCTTACTTGTTCACTCATTCACTCATTGGTTTTCAGTGCCAACAGTGTGGAAGAAAGTTGTGTGTGTCACAAAAAAGGCATAATCATGGTACCTTTCCTCAAAGAGCATGGGGATCATTTTAAATCTCCCAGCTGAAGTAGACTGCCTCTTCAACACAGTCATCCTCTGTCACATTTTCAGTATTTTTCCTCATGACCTACCTAAGAATATATGTTACTTGAATGCAGGTAGTCTTTTCTCCTAGAACAAGGGCTTGACACTAGAAGATATTGAGTAGATATCTGTTTATTGACAGATTATCTTACTAGTATTGATCTACAAGGTAGATATTTTACTGCCAGCTTTTTACAGTTTAGGAAATAGGCACAGAATGTTCAAGTTATTTGCTCAAAGTCACACGGTTCAGGAAATGTTAGGACTGGGATTTGATCCCTGTTATGAAGGCGCACAAACAGTGCTGCAATGACACAGCAGATTAGGAAAGGTGACTAATTCTTTTTGGTTGCACTGTAGGTAATTAATAGGAAACACAGTAAAACCTTCATTTGCGAGCATAATTCATTCCAAAAACATGCATATAATCCAAAGCACTTGTATATCAAAGCGAATTTCAAGAACCATTGTCTCAGTTGTGATCATGTGATGTTCGATGTCATGTATTACTCGCATTGCAAGATGTTGCTCATTTATCAAGTTAAAATTTATTAGAAATGTTTACTCACCTTGTGGAACACTCACAAAATAAGTTACAATGTAAGGTGTTACTGTAATGCTTTAGATGGAAGTTGCTTTACATTCTAGAAGTTCTGAAACATCAAGTGGAAAAGCTTGGACTTGATTCAAAAAGCAGAAGAGGCAGATTTATAGAGAATATGCTGCTTTTATTGCTTTGTCTTTGCACATACTGACCTCATTGCTCAGTCCCCTTCTCTCCACTGCTTCATCTCCTTTAGTGAGTACTGAAAATAACATTTTGTATTCCTGGTTAAACAATACTGGGTCTGGACATATTTTCTTGTCCTTATATTAAATAATACTGAGAATAAGTACAAATAACTTAGCTACTTGCTCTAGGAAAGACATGTTCCTGGAAGGTAAGACAATGAATTAGTTAAAATACTTTACTTACTGAGACAACTGATTCATTGTCCAGACTGGCCTCAAAACCAACTCACAGTTATGTCATAAGCTCTGCCCATTCACATCTAACTCCCTGACTAAATAGGTCTAGTAAAACCCACCTTAAAGGCACTGAGCCTGGATCTCAACATCCTCTATCATCCCATGTCTTCACTCTTCTGAGACAAGGTGGTGTTATCCATTACTGCAGTAAGTCTCGTAAAGTTTAGTTCTGATCTCCAGATTTTTCTGATGGACTTTTAGGGAGCTGACGGTTGACAGTTCATGTCCATTTTTCATAGTACTCAGCTGAGGTATTTTCTTTGGTAGACCTGAGATGTCCCCTTTAATTCCATGCCCAGACACAGTTAATGCTCTTCTCCTGTGCACCTATACCTTCCTAACATACTTCCCATACTCTATCAGAGTGTGATCTTGCTGTTAGACTGAGAGTTCCTAAGGGCAGTGGCCATTAACTTTCATCACTGTATATTCTTAACACTACCTTGAACATAGAGTGGGTGCTCAATGATGTCGAATTGTTGACTGTTGCACTTCATGAATGAATACATGTACAAGCAAGTGCAAGTAGAGAGACTTACTGTAAGGACATAAGAGAGAAGGCCATTGCTATTGTTTATCAATGGGATAATGAGCACTAGTAAATAGAAATGAGTTGCTTCCCCCAAGAGGAATCAAATCAGGAGAGTCTAAGTACCATTGGGAACATTTCTGGGATGAATTAAAGAGAAAGGCAGCCTTATATTTCTATTAGTGGTTTTCAACCCTGGCTGCATATTAAAATAAGCTAGGATGTTTTAAAAAATCCAGTGCCATCTTCCTGGGTGCTAACCTCACCCTACCACTCTTATTTAATTTGGACTGTTGTAAGGAAGGACATTAGAATATTTTAAATGTATTCCTAAAGCCTCCAAGGAGCAGCCAAAGTTGAGAATCCTCAGTTTAAGTGCTCGGGGTTACTTGCTGGTTCTTTGACATCCTCCCAAGCCCAGGGATTCTTCAGGAGGTATAGTTAGTAGGAGGACGCATGAGATCCTCCTGCCAAGGAGGCTGAGTGGGATTTTGTGTGAAAGATATGGGATGATCACAGGTTAGCTAGTTTAAAAAGTGTATTCAGTACGATCTTTTTATTTTAATTTGGAAAAAGAAGAAAATTCTATTGTTTGTGTAATTCAGGGTATGAAACATAAATGCTAGTAAGAAAACAAAATACTGCAGTTCTCAATAGAGTCTCCTTTGGGAGTTTTTTTAAAACTTTTGTTTTTTTTGTGGGAGAGACTTGAAATGTGAATGTTTATCAGAAGGCAGCATGTGTTTAAAAAACTGTAAAACTCTGCATTTCCCACTAGAGTTAGAAAAGTATGTATGTGCTTCTTCTCTGTGCTCCCTTAGCAGCCTCTATTTACCTTTATCTGCATTTCTCACTGTGCTTAGTGTGGAACTTCTGTTTCTCTTTCTCCCCATTAATTTGTAAGCACTTGAGGTGGGGGGGCAGGAATATAATTCTCTTTATCCCCAAGTTTAGTGCCTAATGACTCTTAATAGAGTTGGTTGGTTAGAAAGAATGAGGGCCAATAGGGAATGAAACATCAATCATTTGGCTAGATTTCACTACAGCATGATGCAAATAAGATCGTGGATGTAAATTCATGCTGGCTCATGGGCAGATGGTTACTCAAAGAAACTGTCCCATGACCTTGTGACTGACTTAAACCTAGGTAGCTGCTTAGCATATGCTGATGCATCAGAGAAAAATCTGACCACTATTAAACCTCAAGGACAAGTTCTAGAAATGGTGGCTACTAGAGACAATGTGTATCAAGAAAAACTCCATTTATATTCTCCTCTACAAATTAGAGCACATTACTTCTTACAGGGTAGTTGTGAGGACTGAATGAATTAATGTGTGAAAAAAACATAAGATAATATTTAGGGAAGTTTCACTAACTGCCTTTGAAAGAGAGCACATTTGCCACAATATTGACAGTTGGGCAGAGATATTTTATTCATTTATTTTCAGAGAGAAAGAGAGGGAGGAGAAGACAGAGGGAAAAAGAGAGAATCCCAAGCAGGCTCTGTACTGTCAGCACAGAGCCCAGTGTGGGGCTTGAAGTCATGAACCGTGAGATCGTGACCTGAGCCAAATCCAAGAGTTGGACACTTAACTGGTTGAGCCACCCAGGCACCTCTGGGCAGAGATATTTTATAAGGGATTCAAGAATCAGAAGAGTTGTTGAAATAGATGGATTATTAGGCTCCTTGCCATCCTGAGATTCTCTATTTTAATTGTCATTTCATAAATGAAGAAGGTAAGGTACAGAAAGCTAAAGGAATTTCCATATGACTATGTTTTACTCATCTTTTGGGATTCGGATAAAACATCATCTCTTCAAAGAAAATGTCCCAAATATTACTTCCCTTAATCCATATTCTCTCTCTTAGTACTCCATTGCTCTTATCATAAGTTGTAACTCAGTATTTATGTGATTATCTATTATTTATGTGATTATCTATTCAATATCCTCATCCCACACTAGATTACAAACTACATGAGGCTAGAAGCTAAAGTCTTTTTTCGCCATAATCTATAGCCATCCAGAGACTAGCACACAGTTCTTGGCTCAGAGAAGGTTCTCAAATGTTTGCTCAATAAACAGATGCCAGATTAATTGGTCAATTATGTAATAATTAATTAATTTTAAATAATTATTTATTAATTAATGTATTTACTCATGCCAACTTACAGAAAGGATTCAAGTGCATAAAGGGTAATGTATTATCCATTCATTTATTTATTCATTTACCCATTTATTACAATTTTATTTTATTATTTTATTTTTAAAAAAATATTTATTTTTGAGAGAAAGCATGAGTGGGGGAGGGGAAGAAAGAGATGGGGGCAGAGGATCTAAAGCAGGCTCTGTGCTGACAGCAGAGATCCCGATACGGGGCTCAAACTCATGAATGGTGAAATCATAACCTGAGCTTAAGTCAGAAGCTCAACAGACTGAGCCACTCAGGCACCCCATTACAATTTTATTTTTATTGAAAAGATTAATTAATATAAAGTTTTTACATCTGATTAGTTGTTTCTTTTCCACTACTACTTTTGTTATTATTCTTGGCAACTGCAATACCAATTAAGATGAGTAGTTCTATACTCTGGCCTCTGGAGTCCATGATTTCCTTAATTCTGTATTTTATTCTATCCCACTTTACCACTCCTTTTGAACCTATCCTAGACTAGTGTTTTTCAGAATGCAGATTGTGACATATTGGTGGGGCTGAAAATTAATTTAGTAACTAAAATTTTTAAAAAATGGGATGGAATAGAATTTAAAATATGGTGCATTTAAGTATTATGCTGTGAAAATTTGTAGATGTGTAGTAGACATCTATGTAAAATTTCTTTCTTTTTGAGGGTTATTGTCCAAAAAAGTTTGTAAAGTACTAGTCTAGACCTCATCGTCATCATCATCAATAACTACTGAAACTCTGGAACCTCAATTTTAAGCAGCCTAATCTTTTCTCACTACCACGTTCCTTTTTGCTCCACTAGCTTTGAACATTCTATCACCCCATGCAGACCTCCAATCCACTCCAACACCCTTTACTGTCCAGTGTTTCCCTTTCTCTCTTTTCTCCTTGCCCAGGTTAGACTCCATGGTCTCAAAGCTCTGTTACCCTTTCCTTCCAACTTGCTTAACTGGCAAAACCAATGACCTGCCCACTCCACACTGGACCCCATCAGGGAATGTGGCTGCAGTTCTGGAAACATACTTTTGCAAAGTGGTCTCACTTTGCATTTATGATTACAAATCTCAAGTGAGGCCTCAGAGCTATCTGTTCATCTTCCTACAATTCCCTAATAAATCTGCTTTCTAACTATGAGGTGCTTTCATACCTTCTCTCTCTGTTAACTTCCAATATCAGCTATTCCTTCTCTAATCCCTCTAATCTCTAATGAATAAGGGAACTTACTCATTTCCTGATGAAGAACCATTACAATACAACTAAGTCATCTCTCCACTTCTAAATTCCCACCATACTTTCATTCCTACCCATGTGTTCTGTAACAATAGCCTGCTCTCACTAAAGCCAACCCTCCCACTTACCACCTGAGATATTGCCTGTGAATTTCCCCTACTTGCCCTTTATTTCTCTGCTTCTTAGTCACAAACAGATCAAAATACTCTAGCTGGGGAAAACACTGTTTTTGGCTTTTGTTGTTGTCATTCTTCATGCTTCATGACTTGCAGGGTATAATAGGAAGAGGATTGAATAAATTGAGGAAGCCTGGGATGGGCTGGATGGGGTATCACAATATGTTGCCATGAGCAATTAGGAATAACCAAATGCCATTTTGTGTCTGTTGATGCTCTATAAAGGCCTAAATAGATAGAAAAAGAGGGGGAATGAATAAGAATACACTGTATACTTCTAGGAGTGCCTGACTGGCTCAGTTGGTAGAGCATGTGACTCCTGATCTTGAGGTTGTGAATTCAAGCCTCATGTTGGGTGTAGAGATTACTTAAAAATAAAATCTCAAAAAACAAAACAAAACAAAACAAAACAGAATACACTTTTAATTCTTAAATGTTCTGAGAGCTGGCCCTGCATCTATATTATGATTATATAACATGCTTTCTTAGTAAAATTGTCTAGCATTTGTGGGAAAGTATAACAAAATTCTTCTCCTTGATTCTACATCCCCCCTATTGTCTCTTTAAAATATGCTCTGCACTTCCTCTACTTCCCACAGTCATTATCCTGATGTAGAAGGCAAGGAAAGTTTAAAGGTCTTTCTCACTGGGACCTTGAAGTACTCATTTGCAGAGTTTATGGGAAAGAAGATCCTCTGTTTTCAGTCTCTTCTGATGCATGTATTTCCATTTCCTGACCTTTCCAAAAATGACCTTTCAGAAGCAGTGGTTATTGAGAATGGGAAATAATATGGACGACTCAAACTTTCTACCATATTCTGTTTTAAAATTGACCTCATGGTCATCCCTTAGAAGACTTCTCATGACAGGTTCATCCACCTCAGGAAATTCATGGCTACCACAATTCTTTGCAAAGAACTGCTTAGAAAGATCTGCATTCTATCTCAGCCCCTCCAGTATGTGTTAATGATATTTTAGGTTCATAATTTAAAAATCTTTTAAAGTGTTTCCTTATCTATGATTGCCTTTTATTCTGGAAACACCTTGATGAATCAGATAAAGGGGTACCTGAGACTTAGAGAGGTTGTTATTGGAGTTACTGGGTTGTGTTTGGTTAACTTTCTAAATAGAGCAGGGCCTGGTGATAGAACTCAAATTTTGGAACTTTTCTCTCTGAGTATTCTTTATTACATGATTACATTGCCTTATTGTGCAGGGCTCCATCAATGTTAATTTTCTGCACTTTTAAGGATACTTATGGCCCCAAGAACAGCCCTATGTCAGAAGTGTATGTGATTAGATAGGTAATAATAACTGGGTTAAGAAAAGAGGGGGAGGACCCAGAGTGTTTCCTAATGAGAGGCTATAAGGTATGAGGATTGGGAAGCAAAGGAGACATTACAAGTGATCAAGGAGCTAAAATAGGTTCACTAGGGCAGAAGTGAAGAATTGGAGGTTGAAAGTAGCACACTTGGGGGAAGGCGGCAAGGATTATTTAAGGCATGTTAAGATGCGTGTCTGATGTACCTTTAGAAAGCTACTATTTGTTGAATGATTGAATCCAGTTCTCACTTTAACTTTGAGAAAAGTAGGAATCTAAGAGGTTGGGTAACTTACTAAAGGCCACACATCAAACTCATAGCAGAGCTGGGATTAGAATTTAGGTCACATTTCTGATCAAGTGCTGATTTCCTTATGCTATTGGATCTAATTTAGTGGTTTCAATACTCCCTATGATTGCCAGGGTATTAGAACAATTTGGGAGTTTAAAAAACTGTCAAGGACTTGAACTCATCCCCCAGAGATTTGATTAAGTTGGTTTGGGATGGGCCTGGGCATGCATATTTTTGAAGGCTATTTAGGATACTTTAATGTGTGGTGAGGTAGAGAGCCCCTTAACGAAATTGTAGAACTTTTTCTCATTATAATAGCTAATATAGCTAAAGCATATTCTCCTGTATTTTTAAAACAGAAAGAAGAATGCCTGCTTTGAGTATTATGTTTTGCAGTTTTCTTGAGTGTACTTTGCCTTAATGCAGTCATGCACATGGAAGAGCTTCGATCTCTAGGCATTTAGGGGGATAGGAACAGTTCTCAATCCTAGGTAATGGTGATAATGTACACATTTTAACAGTTCTCCAGATAATTCTTATAGATCTTTCTTCCATGTGTCATCCCAAGTTGGTAATCCCTGTTCTGATGCACATAAGGGAGTTTATTTCTGGAATGTGGCTGACTTAATATTTCTCTAAATCTGCTCATCAATCATTATTTCTATTATGTGTATGAGGACAAAGGGACATTTACCATGGTGACCATTTATCTTCGCATAGAATCACCCAATCATGACTATAGACTGAATTTCTCATAGTGGTCAGTCATCTTGCACGTGTGTCCCATCACAAGAAGGCAAAGTGATGGAATACAGGTGGTGTGCATCAGTTCCACCTCCACTCTCACTGTTCTGTTCCAAACTAGAATGCAATATTCCTATATTATTCAACATAACACCCCAGGTAGGATTGGATGAGTTCTAGCTGTCACTTTTTTTTTTTTTTTAATTTTTTTTTCAACGTTTTTTATTTATTTTTGGGACAGAGAGAGACAGAGCATGAACGGGGGAGGGTCAGAGAGAGAGGGAGACATAGAATCGGAAACAGGCTCCAGGCTCCGAGCCATCAGCCCAGAGCCTGACGCGGGGCTCGAACTCACGGACCGCGAGATCGTGACCTGGCTGAAGTCGGACGCTTAACCGACTGCGCCACCCAGGCGCCCCTAGCTGTCACTTTTATAACAAAAAAATAATGCCTAGAAAACAAGAATTGAGTTGTTATTTATTGATAAGTATAGATGTGAAGCTCTGCACATATGAAAGTTGTTGATCCCAGGTATGTGTTTGTAATATTATTTGGAAGTGTTTATACGCTTTCCATTCCATCGTGCACCTGTCGTCCTCCTTCCTTGCTTTTCTTCTTCCTTTCTTCTCTCCCTCTTTCCACTCCTTCTTCCCTTCCTTTTTTCTTTTTTCTTTAACTTAAAAAAATCATATTTGTATTGCTCATGTATACCATCCTTTTGGTCGTGCTTCCTATCTGTTTTCAGGAACTCTTAATCTTAAATATACAATCTTCCCTTACTTCTGTTATGGAATTATCCTGAGTTTAAAGATCCTGAGTCTTCTTAAATACAGAGAACAAACTGAGGGTTGATGGGGGGGTGGGGAGAGGGGAAAGTGGGTAATGGGCATTGAGGAGGGCACTTGTTGGGATGAGCACTGGGTATTGTATGGAAGCCAATCTGACAATGAATTATATTAAAGAAAGAAAGAAAAGAAAAGAAAGAAAGAAAGAAAGAAAGAAAGAAAGAAAGAAAGAAACTTTCTAAAATAAAATAAAATAAAATAAAAAGATCCTGAGCTTATTAGCTACACAAGAACTTGAAACAGTATGACTGTACTTCACTCTTGATTTCAGATTTCCTTGATTATATTGTTTACTTGCATGTCTTAATTTCATCTTCAAATTCATTAATCATAACTGCAATCACTTCACTTTTCTTGCAGGAATGACTACTTCAGGAATCTGTGGTCTTGAATTGGATTAGGAAATAAGCTACTTTTTTAAAAGGTTTTATTTTATTCTTTTAAAATACTTTTTTAATTATTTATTTTTGAGAGAGAGAGAGAGAGAGAGAGAGAGAGGGAGAGAGAGAGAGAGAGAAACAGAGCATGAGCGGGGGAGGGGCAGAGAGAGAGGGAGACACAGAATGCAAAGTAGGCTCCAGGCTCTGAGCTGTCAGCACAGAGCCCAATGTGGGGATCGAACTCACAAATCGTGAGATCATGACCTGAGCTGAAGCTGGATGCTTAACCAACTGAGCCACCTAGGTGCCTTGGAAATAAGCTATTTATTTTTTTAATATATGAAATTTATTTCAAATTGGTTTCCATACAGCATCCAGTGCTCATCCCAAAAGATGCCCTCTTCAAAGCCCATCACCTACACTTCCCTCCCTCCCACCCCCCCATCAACCCTCAGTTTGTTCTCAGTTTTTAAGAGTCTCTTATGCTTTGGCTCTCTCCAACTCTAACCTCATTTTTTTTTTCCTTCCCCTCCCCCATGCGTTTCTGTTAAGTTTCTCAGGATCCACATAAGAGTGAAAACATATGGTATCTGTCTTTCTCTGTATGGCTGGAAATCAGCTTTTTTTGAGAAAGAGGTTGCATGAGTAAGATTTTGGTTCCCAAAGCAGGCTTAGCAGATATTTGAGAGAAAATATAGAAGAGTTAAATAAAAAAAATGAGGGGCTCATGGGGGGCTCAATGTGGGTTGAGCATCTGACTCTTGATTTTGGCTCAGGTCATGATCCCAGGGTCATGGGATTGAGCCTTGTGTTGGGCACCATGCTGAGTGTGAAGCTTGCTTAAGATTTTCTCTCTCTTTCTGTCTCTCTCTCTCTCTCCCTCTGCCCCAGCTTGTGCTCACACTCTCTCTCTCACTCTCTAAAAAGAAGAAAGAAAGAAAGAAAGAAAGAAAGAAAGAAAGAAAGAAAGAAAATGGTATATTTTTGAAACATGTTGCTCTTGCAATTTGCTCATTTTATGTGGTAGATGATAGATTCTCCCTTCTGGTATCCTCCAGGTAAACAAATATTTTTTTTCAAAGATTTTAATCAGCTCAGAATATTCTCATTGATAACTACATTTATGGTCCTTTAGTTTTCCAGAGTAATTTGAAAAAAGACAAGAATCAATATATTTTGCAAGAGCTATGTAGGATGAAGGCAATGTGATGTTTTAACCTGTATCAAATGTATACATTTTTAAAAATAATTTTTTAAATTTCAAACAAATCCCTACCTTGTAGCACAACATTACCGGTATTTTCCCATCTTTAGTTTTCTCCAAATATAATATGGTTGTTACCTATATTTTTTGATAGTGGTTTAGAGAATATTTTATTTATTTTATTTTATTTTATTTTATTTTATTTTATTTTATTTTATTTTATTAAGTAGGCTCCACACCCAGTATGGAGCTCAAAGCAGGGCTTGAACTCACTTACCTGAGATCAAGACCTGAGTTGAGATCAAGAGTCTGATGCTTAACCGACTGAGCCATCCAAGTGCCTCTAGGGAACATTTTAGAAGAGAGGGTAAATCACACTTTACCTCTGCAAACTTTACTCTGTTCTAAGGAGTTTCTGTATGCTTATGGGATCTTATAATATTTTACTCAATAAACATTTGTGGCTTCCAGGGAGTTGAAAAATTAAAAAAAGTCAAAGTTAGAAAAAATGTTATTTGAAACTATTTATATGTCTAAATACAGATAAAATATCCATATGCATGACTTCATTTTTAGATAATTTCAAAAGTCTAAGATTAAGCCCTCTTATACATGTGAGGCTCAGAGTATCTCCCTCTTGTAGCTCTTTCCCCATAATAGATTCTTCCCTAAAGCACTGGGATCAGGGTTTTACTCATATATTGACATCTGGATCTCCCACCCATGTCCACATGCACAATAAAATGAAATAAATTCTATGTGTCACTTACCAGAAAGATGAAAAACATTTAGGACAATAGATGTGGAGGTGGTTACACTTGATAGGTAAGTCTAAACTGTACAGAAATAGCATTCTTAATCCTGGGACGGCCTTAATTCCAGAGATCAGGTGCTTAAGTGAGAACCGAATAATTTATTATACTGAAATCATCCAAATTCTTTGGCGTAACTATGAATAGCACTTTGTATCTTTTATACTTACATTTTTCTAAGTATTTCAAAATTCACTAGACAGATTATTATTTGAATTTTAGATATGAAGGAGAAAAGAAAAAGTTAAAATATCTAAGAAAGGTACAATTCAGGACCTTGTAAAAATCTGACATGATTTGTCTCTTTGCTAAATCTGAAATAATTGTTAGGAAGAGAGAACAAGTGAAGATTTTTTTCTATTGTTTTCTTTCTACAACCCAAAAAGCATTAAATAATATTTAGATAACATCTGCACTACTTCTTAGCCCTTTGGTGGTAAGTTTTCTATATCAAATGCCTGAGAAAGTTTGGAATCCCCAAGATAAAAAACAGATGTGGATTTGTCTGTAACCCATTACCAAGCCTCATGGGCTTGACAGGACAATGCTTCAAAGAAAGAGAGGTATTCTGTGCTCTTTTGTAACTTTCTCAGCATTTGGTGCATAGCTGTTATAATATCTGTGGCAAAGATGTTTATTTTCCTTGTATTTATTTTTCCCTTCTGCCTTTTGGTGATTAATTCTTCTTCCTCAAATTGGCAGTGCACTGGACATTACCTTTATCAAGCTCTTCTTTACCTATGTGTGGCCATGTGACCATGTTATATACAGTAAGATGTAAGTGTGAGTAGAACCTCCACACAATATTCTTTTTTAATGTTTATTTTGAAAGAGAGAGGAGACAGAGAGTGAGCGAGAGTGTGAGAAGAAATGTGCACACATGAGAGAGAGGCAGAGAGAAAGAGGGAGAGAGAGAGAGAAGTCTTAGCCTCAAGAATAAGACAACACAAAGAAATAAAAGGCATACAAATTGTCAAGGACAAAGTCAAAGTTTCATTCTTCATGGACGGCATGCTACTCTACATGGAAAACCTGAAAGACTCCACCAAAAAACTGTTGAAACTGATATATGAATTCAGCAAAGTTTCAGGATATAAAACCAATGTACAGAAGTCAGTTCCTTTTCTATACACCAATAATGAAGAAGCAGAAAAATAAATCAAGGAATTGATCCCATTTACAATTTCAACAGAATTCACAAAATACCTAGGAATAAACCTAACCAAAGAGGTAAAAGATCTATTCACTGAAAACTATAGAAAGCTTATGAAAGATATTGAAGAAGACACAAAGAAATGGAAAAATATTCCATGCTCAAGAATTGGAAGAACAAATATTGTTAAAATGCCCGTACTACCCAAAGCAATCTGCACATTCAATGCAATCCCTATCAAAATAACACCAGAAGTCTTCACAGAGCAAGAACAAGCAATTCTAAAATTTGTATGGAATCAGAAAAGACCCCCAAATAGCCAGAGTAATGTTAAAAAAGAAAAACAAAGCTGGAGGCATCACAATCCCGGACTTCAAGCTGTATTACAAAGCTGTAATTAATCATCAAGACAGTGGCACAAAAAGAAACACATATATCAGTGCTTCTGAATAGACAACCTAGAAATGGACCCATGAATGTATGGCCAGCTAATCTTCAATAAAACAGGAAAAAACATCCAATGGAGAAAGACAGTCTCTTCAGCAAATGGTGCTGGGAAAACTAGACAGAAACATGCAGGAGAATGAACCTGGACCACTTTCATACAGCATACACAAAAATAAATTCAAAATGGATGAAAAATGTAAATGTATACAGGAAACCATCAAAACCCTAGAGGAGAACACAGGAAGCAACCTGTTTGACCTTGGCCACAGCAACTTCTTACTAGACATGTCTCTGGAGGCAAAGGAAACAAAAACAAATGTGAACTATTGGGACCTCATCAAGATAAAAACTTCTGCACAGTGAAGGAAACAATCAGCAAAACTAAAAGGCAACTAACTGACAGAATAGGAGAAGATATTTGCAAAAGACACATCAGATAAAGGGCTAGTTTCCAAAATCTATAAAGAACTTATCACTCAACACCCCCAAAACAAATAATCCAGTGAAGAAATGGGCAAAAGACACAAATAGACACTTTTCCAAAGAAGACATCCAGATGGCTAACAGACACATGAAAAGATGTTCAACATCACTCACCATTTGTGAACTACAAATCAAAACCACAATGAGACATCACTTTACACCTGTCAGAATGGCTAAAATTAACAACTCAGGGAACAACAGATGTTGACGAAGATGTAGAGAAGGGAGAATACTTTTGCACTGTTGGTGGGAATGTAAACTAGTGCAGCCACTCTGGAAAACAGTATGGAGGTTCCTCAAAAAGTTAAAAATAGAACTACCCTATGACACAGCAATTGCACTACTAGATATTTATGCAAAGGATATAAAAATGCTGATTCGAAGGGACACATGCACCCCAACATTTATAGTGGTACTATCAACAATAGCCAAGTTATGGAAAAAGCCCAAATGTCCATCTATTGATGAATGGATAAAGAAAATATGGTATTTATATGTAATACAATGTCACTTAGCAACCAAAAATAATGAAATCTTGACATTTGCAACAATGTGAATGGAACTAGAATGTGTTATGCTAAGGGAAATAAGTCATTTGGAGAAAGACAAATATCATATAATTTCACTCATGTGGAATTTAAGAAGCAAAACAGATGAACATAGGGGAAAGGAAGGAAAAATAAGATAAAAACAGAGAGGGAGGCAAACATAAGAAACTCTTAAATTCAGAGACAAACTGAGGGTTGCTGGAGGGGAGATGGGTGGGGAGATTGGCTGAGTGGGTGATGGGCATTAAGGGGAGCACTTATTGGGATGAGCACTGAGTATCATATGTAATTCTACTCCTGAACTCAATACTACGCTATATGTTAACTGACTTGAATTTAAATTAAAAAATATTAAAAAAAAGAATGTGTCTTCTGAACTGAAATAAAAACTCTGTAATTGGTAGTCGTCTAAACTTAGACAAGGTCCCAAGCATCTCTGGGTCTCAGTTTCAGTATCTGTAAAATAGGGATGATAATTATCGATTTAATCTCATTTACTTGTCACAGGATTAAACAAATTCATATATAAATGGACTATTATAACAGCAGTTGGCACAAAGAAAATTTATGTAAGCATATGAAATCATTTAATTCATAAGGAGCTTAAAACAACTGGTATCTTCTCTTAACACTCCTAGAGTTATCCAAATTTATTTTAAAAGAACATATATGCTAACTCCAGTTAATCATTCAGTAAAAAAAAGTTTCAGTTGCTGCAGTATATGAGACAGCAACTATATTTATATATGAGTGTATAAATTGACCATTAAGATGGGAGGTCGGGGGTTTAAGCTACTCAGTCACTTTAGCCTTTGCATTCAGTGGTAAATAAAACAACTCTAATATAAATAAATCAAGTCAAAATGATGATTTCTATAAACACTGACCACCTGTGAGGAGAAGGGCAATGAGAAGGCCATGCACAGAGAGGTGGGTGGCCAAGACCTGACTTCTAGAATAGAGATCATATAATCAGCCTGAAATGACATTTTATACAGTGCAACCAAAAGCATTCAGCAAGTTAATAATAATCTGAATAAAATAACAATCTTCAGCAATGACTGTAACTTGGCACATAGCATTTAAATTAGTTTTAGCCATTTATCTTTATTCTAAAAATTTTCTCTAGAAGGCTCTGTGATGTTTCCTGAGAGGCAGTGAGAATAAAATAAAAAGAACCTTATATACTGTCAACCTAGATTATAATCATTATTTCCCTTATGCACAAGATACACAAACAATATTTTCTCTCCGCAATCATACCTATTGATGGGTCTCTCCTCTGCAAAGGATGCTGTGTGTCCCTCCACTTCTGCATCATTTTTGTTTAATTTGACTCAATAATGAACCACATCAATTTGAACCATTTTTCCTACACTAAAGATTCCAGATCCCTTACTCAAATACTTTCTTTGTTTTGTAGAACATATATGTCATCTATAACACTAGTCTGAATTACTCTAGGGTAAGCAGTATGTAATTTTCCATTAAAATCCAGAAAAAAAAAACCTTAATGGGACCAAGCAGACAAAGTTTAGCTTATAAATTAATATTTTATCCATCCCAATCTAACTATAATCAAAACATCTGTCCTCACTGTATATTCATCTTAGTTTCTGTCCTTGGATTTTGCATATCCATCAGTAAGTGATGAATTATGGTGGTGGTGGTGATGGCGGAATTTATAATAGCATTATAATTCCATCAAAAGAAAGAGGAACACAATTAAATTATAGTATAACAGAAGTTCATTTTACCACTCTGAATACCATCAAATCTAGTAAAAATCTTGAGTCTGTGGCTAGTCAGCACAAAGGAAAATAGAGATCTGGTACTAGATAAATAAATTAAAAAGTCAAATTCAAATAAGACTGCCAAAGTCTATTTTGATTTTGGCTTAAATTATCCTGTTGTCTGTCTATATTGATCAAATTAACAGGATTTATGCCAACTTTCCACTTAGAACTATGTGTACATAGCTTATGAGTCTGGAAACATAGTTTTGTTGTACCTAAAGTGATTTTTTAGTGAAAGTTGCCCTGGTCAGCAACAATGGGGACAAGACCAGGAAATCAAAAGGTCCTCACTGTGAATCCAGAGAGCTTACTCTCATCATTGCTGATTCAAATTCTAGAAGCTGGAACTATGATTAGATCAGGACTAGAAGAATCCCCAAGTTCCAGGAAACATGTCAAGAACAGTCAGAAGGCCCTTGGAAAACTCTTCTGGAGTTTTTATATTTTTGGCTACGAATGTTTTACCAGCATGATTCAGTAAGCCTCTTGGGGAAATAAATGAAGACCAATGAAATGAGAATAGCCACAGCTGTTTATTCAGAGCTTGCTATAGCAAGGAAGTCAGCCATCTTCCCTGTGTTCTGGTAGAGACTCAAAGTCAGGCAAAGGAGTTAGAAAGTTTTATAGGGGAAAAAAAGGGAAGGCTTCAGGTATGCCCTGATTAGAGTTGTTTGCATGGGGAAGCTGTGGGGAGCTAAGTAGAAGTGGGGTGTCCTATGTGATTGATGTTTGCATGTTTGTCTTTCTCTGGTTTGTCCTACATTGGCAGCAGAGACAAGAATTAGAGAAGCTGTCAGTTATTGATCAAGTCCTGGCCAATTGGGGATGATTGTTACAGAATTCATTGTTACAGAATTCATTTCTGAATTATTACTAGAGATTGGAATCTGACTTCACACAAGTCTGAAATAGGGGGCTGGATTCCTGGGCTGTTTATTGTAGATAAGGGGGATAACTTGGGTGGTTTGCTACAGGTTGTGGGTCAGAGTTCTACTTTCTAGCTATATGTTCTGGACATTGCCTGTTTGTATATCCAGTCTCCTACTCCAAACATATTTTTCCAAAAGGAATATAGCTATACATACTGCAATAAAATAAAATAAGGTAAGGGAACATGTAGTACTAGAAAATTCTATGTCCAAAGTTTTCCTTGCTTGCCATTTTAATGTTTCCATTAGAGAATAAGGAAGGTGCATAGGAAGAAACTGTTCTCTGGAATCTCAAGTGAGGTAAAGACATTTCAGTAACGTTTATATTAGTTTATCACTGCTAAGCTGTAGCAATAGAGACCCAAAAATACAATGGCTAAAACAAGAGTCTCTATCTCATAGCAATCCAGACATTAGTAGATGATCCAAGATCATCATCATCATCATCAACATCATCATCATCTATTTTCCTATTTATTTAAGATAGGACTTCTGCTTTCAATTTTTTTTGAATGTTTATTTTTGAGACAGAGAGAGACAGAGCATGAACAGGGGAGGGGCAGAGAGAGAGGGAGACACAGAATCGGAAGCAGACTCCAGGCTCTGAGCCATCAGCCCAGAGCCTGATGCGGGGCTCGAACTCACAGACCGCGAGATCGTAACCTGAGCTGAAGTCAGACGCTTAACCCACTGAGCCACCCAGGTGCCCCGTACTTCTGCTTTCAAAGCCACTCATGACTCATGACTCAGTCAAGTTCATTCATTCTTCTTTAAAAAATTATTTATTTCAATCCAAGTTAGTGAACATATAGTACAATAATGTTTTCAGGAGTAGAATTTAGTGATTCAGCACTTACATATAACACTGAGTGCTCATCCCAACAAGTACCCTCCTGAATGCCCATCACCCTTTTAGCACATCCCCCCCACACTTCCCCTCTAGCAACCCTCAGTTTGTTCTCTGTTTTTAAGAGACTCTTAGAGTTTGCTTCCCTCTCTGTTTTTATCTTATTTTTCTTTTCCTTTCCCTATGTTCATCTGTTTTGTTTCTTTTAAAAAAATTTTTTTTTTAATTTTTATTTTTGAGACAGAGAGAGACAGAGCATGAATGGGGGAGGGTCAGAAAGAGAGGGAGACACAGAATCCAAAGAAGGCTCCAGGCTCCGAGCTGTCAGCAAAGAGCCTGACACGGGGCTCGAACTCACAGACCGTGAGATCATGACCTGAGCCGAAGTCGGAAGCTCAACCGACTGAGCCACCCAGGTGCCCCAATCTGTTTTGTTTCTTAAATTCTACATATGAGTGAAATCATATGATATTTGTCTTTCTCGGACTGACTTATTTTGCTTAGCATAGTACATTCTAGTTCCATTCACATTGTTGTAAATGGCAAGATTTCATTCTTTTTGGTTGCTGAGTAATATTCCATTGCATATAAATACCACTTTTTTTTTTTATCCATTCATCAATCGGACATTTTGGCTCTTTCCATACTTTGTCTATTGTCGATAGTGCTGCTATAAACATCAGAGTGCATGTGCCCTCTTGAATCAGCATTTTTGTGTCCTTTGGGATAAATACCTAGTAGTGCAATTGTTGTGTCATAGGGTAGTTCTATTTTTAACTTTTTGAGGAACCTCCACACTGTTTTCCTGGTGCCTGCACCAGTTTGCATTCCCACCAACAGTGCATAAACGTTCTCTTTTCTCTGCATCCTGAGTAACAGGTGCTCAGATGAAAAAAGCCAACTGTTCAGAAAGGAAAGGCAAATATTGCACCTACTCCACCAATAGATGGAGGAGGATTGGTCCTGCCCACATTTTTTATTGCCTGAGGTTTTCACAGCTGTCTTTTGGACCCTTTATGAACGATGGGATTTAGATTTAGAGATCCAACAAACCATGGCCTTATTCCATTCATTATATTTATTTATAAATTATGACATGGAAAGACTTTGTTGAACCAAACTCTTATTCTTTCTTTTACTGTTTTGTTTATCAAATCTCTTCCTTAAAATAACCACATTACCACGTGTAAAAGAAATAAATATCTTATTTGTTCCTGAGGTAGAGTACATGTCTTTCTGAAGACATTCAAATGATCAATTTCCCACCAGAATTAAAAAAAAAAACAAAAACAAAAACCAAAAGCTGAAAACATTCTGCACATTCAGGGAGAGTCAAGCTTGATATGTAGCCCTTGTGTTGTTTAAGATTTTCAGTTCTGCCATGACAGCTGGTCTTTGAAAATGTCCTCTTCTGCTGTTGGTAGGAGATGGTGATTTGTGCTTCTTACAGGAGGCAAATGGTCCTTGGAAGATTTGTTTCCCATCTGGCCCAACTCCAAGCCAGTGGAAGGGGCCATTGCACTTGAATATTCCTTAGTTCTGGTCCCACCCTTGCTAACCTTAATTTGTTGCTGTGCAGTTAATGGCTTCCTGTCATTTGCTGAAGGTCTGAGAGCAGTTCCCCAGTTAATCACATGCTTGATACCTTGTAATGGTTTTATGTTTCAGCCAGATGCCAGGCAGGATATTTTAACTCCCCCCAGAAGCCAGGTGTTAAATGGCCTTATTTAAGATTATTATAGATGAATGGAGGCAAATATTGCACAGGTTTTGTGTGTTCTAAAAAAAGGTGACAATGGTGCTAATTAAGAATTCTTTTGGAAGGGCTTCTCGGAAACTGTTATAGGGAGATAGATGATATGCATTAAAGTTATTATCAAAGCTATGGGTGTTTTATTTTAGGCTGATAGTAGGACATAATAGGAGTGCAACCTTTGGATAGTGGATTTTCAAGTTCTTAGCAACTCAGTGTTTACAAGCTGCTACCATTAGAGAAGGCTATTCACTGTCCTTGCTGCTGTAGGAAGGGTAAAAATCGTAGTTACTCCAGGGGAAAGTAATAATGGCACTCACAGTTTGTCAACATTAGAAAAGAAACCCTTTTCCTATCATCCGGGGAGAGAAACTGCTCAATAAATGTCTAACACTGCAGTGTAAAGTCTAATGCTAGTCCTTTGCGTGTCTAAACTGTTTAACCTGTGATATATACATTTTAATCTTAAAAGATTTTGAAAAAAATTTATTGCTTTGCATCTACCCTCAAGAAAGTGAGCAAATAGGGGTGTCTGGGTGGCTCAGTTGGTTAAACATCCAACTCTTGATTTCGTCTCAGATTCGTAAATTCGAGCCTTGCGTTGGGCTCCATAATGACAGTATGGAGCCTGCTTGGGATTATCTCTCTCTCTCTCTCTCTCTCTCTCTCTCTCTCTCCATAATAAATAAATAAACTTGAAAGAAAAAAGAAAATGAGCAAATATATTTAGATATGGCTGTGACTCAAAGGCATGGGATCGCAAGTTTGCGGTAACTTAACTTAAGGGCGTGGAGGTTCCAGACGGTGGGGTGGTTAATTGTGCTGGATAAAAACAACTTTCTAGGGGGGCCTGGGTGGCTCAGTTGGTTGAGCCTCCGACTTGATTTCCGCTCAGGTCATGATTCCACGGTCGTGGGATGGAGCCCCACGTCAGGCTCAACGCTGAGTGCGGAGCCTGCTAATGATTTTCTCTCCCTCTGCCCCCTCCCGTATTCGTGCTCTCATTCTCTCTTTCTCTAATCCCCCACCCAAACAACAACAACAACAACAGCAACAACAACAAAACAACCAAAAACAACTTTCTAGTAAAACAACTTTATGTTCTAGTAAAACAACTTTCTACTAAAAAACTTTTGCTAAATCTTCTCCATTATGTAGTATGCCACATCACTATCAAAACAGCAGTTAATACAGGCTTATGGAAGAAGGAAAAATTTCACTGAATTCTTCAAAGATTCAGATGATGATTGAAAAGAAGATAGAGGAAGTAAGAAATAAAGAGTTGAGATTAAACAATCAGGAATTTTAAGTCATACTGGAGTGTAAAACTGTCATCTCTATCCCTGCTTTCAACTCACACAGGAAAGTTGAATATTTGTAGACTGCATAAAGAAAAACCAGCTTTTTGACTCTCCCCAATGAATGACTGTATTTAGTCCAATTTTAAGATTGCTATTATTAGCATGTTAAGAGACTTTTTTTTTTAACTGAAGTATAGCTGACATACAATATTATGTTAGTTTCAGTTGTACAACATAGTGATTCTCCATTTACATACATTACAAAATGATCACTGCCATAATTGTAGTTACATATGTCACCATACAAAGTTATTACAATATCATTGACTATATTCCTTATGCTGTACTTTACATACATGTGACTTATTTTATAATTGGAAGTTTATAAATCTTAATCCCCTTCACCTATTTTACCCATTCCCCTACCCACCTCCCCTCAGGCAACAGTATGTTAAGAGACTTAACTAGAAGTCTTAAAGAATGCAGTAAGACTCTTACAGATGGGGAAGTTTTAATCATATTTCCTCCACCCTCTCCAAAGGGTAGAATAACTAAATGGACTTTGAGACAATGAATTTAGGAAGAAACTATTTGTCACACTAAAAATTCAGGTGTGAAAAACTTTTGTATTCATCATTAAGAAAAACTGGCAAACCAAGTATTTCAATGCATCTTTATTTGTAACAATTCTGTCCACAATTCTTACATGAGGTCTTTACCTCAATAAGCTGTTGAAATTCCTTAGGCCCCAGTTTCCTTATATATAAATGAGGGTGTTGACTAACAACCTTTAATGTATCTTTAAGCTCTAACGTTTATGGGCCCTCCATAGATCATATGTTTTTCCATTTCTATCTCTTAAGGCATTTTGTCAATGTTTTAGGGAAAATTAAATAAATAAATAAACTTATTTTATAAATAAAATATAACAAATAATTTTAATGGCAAATTTAGAAAACTTAAAGATGGGGGATATAAATTCACTTTATGGGAAGATGTGTAACTGACATCCTTTTAATGGATAAATCAGTCTAGCTACTTATAAGATCTTTTGTGTTTCTTCTGATGCATGGCATACAATCATAGATTCTTCTAAGCAGGCAAAACTTGGATTCAGGTGAAGGGCGTTTCTTTCCCCAGGAACACCAAAGAGAAGGCAAGGCTAGAGGCAAAACAGAAATAATCTGAGAAATTTTTGTGAGAGTATTATATTTTGAATATTTGGTTGTTGGCTAAAAATTGAATCCAAAACAGAAATTACATTTTGGAAAATAATCATGGAAGACAGATTCTACAATTACATGAGGTTCAAATCTAGGAATGCTTTGACAATTCGAGAATAGCTCTAGAAACATATAGATTAGAGGAAACAAATGCATATGATGATGATTCTGGCTCAGTTCTTGGGGAGATAAACTGGATGTGCTGTATTAGCAATTATTTCTGCTTATAATTTTTAGAAAGAAGACAAATGACCCTATTAGAAAAAATACACTTGGCTTCTCTAGGAAGCCATACCTTACGAATGTCTTTAGATCAGAAGTTCTTAAACTATGAATCATGGATTCCCTGATATATCAATAACTTAGGGGAAATCCACATGATTCCCCGAAATTATACACAAATGCATACATGCATTTTTTATGGAGAAATGATCAATAGTTTCAATAGATTCTTAAAGAAATTTATGATCCTCCAAAGTTCAAGAAACTGCTCCCAAATGGTTATTTAGAAAGTTGTTCATATCTTTAGATTGTAAAGGATGCTTTTCCCCCCTTTTTTCACTTCCTTTTTTAATTTACATTCAAGTTAGTTAGCATATAGTGCAATAATGATTTCAGGGGTAGATTCCAGTGATTCATCCCCTATGTATAACACCCAGTGTTCATCCCAACAAGTATCTTCCTTAATGCCCCATACCCATTTAGCTCATCCCGCCCTGCCCATAACCTCTCCAGTAACCCTCACTTTGTTCTCTGTATTTGAGTCTCTTATGGTTTGTCCCCATCTCTGTTTTTATATTGTTTTTGCTTCCCTTCCCTTATGTTTATCTGTTTTGTATCTTACATTCCACATATGAGTGAAGTCATAATTGTCTTTCTCTGACAGACTAATTTCACTTAGCATAATACCCTCTAGTTCCATCCATGTTATTGCAAATGGCAAGATTTCATTCTTTTTGATTGATTGCTGAATAATACTCCAGTGTGTGTGTGTGTGTGTATGTGTGTGTGTGTGTGTGTGTGTGTGTGTGTGTGTATCTTCTTTATCCATTCATCTGTCAATGGACATTTGGGTTCTTTCCATACTTTGGCTATTGTCCATAGTGCTGCTATAACCATTGGGGTGCATGTGTCCCTTCAAAACAGCACACCTGCATCCCTTGGATAAATACCTAATAGTGCAATTGCTGGGTCATAGGGTAGTTCTATTTTTAATTTTTTGAAGAACCTCCATACTGTTTCCAAGAGTGGCTGCACCAGTTTGCGTTCCCACTAGCAGTGCAAAAGAGATCCTCTTTCTCTGCATCCTCGCCAACATCTGTTGTTGCCTGAATTGTTAATTTTAGCCATTCTGACTGGTGTAAGGTGGTATCTTATTGTGGTTTTGATTTGTATTTGTAAGGGATGATTTTTGATTTAAAAACATTTTTTTTAATATTTATTTATTTTGAGAGAGAGAGAGAGACAGACAGACAGAGTGTGAGCAGAGAAAGGGGCAGAGAGCACAGAAGGGGCAGAAGCAGGCTCTAGGCTCTGAGCTGTCAGCACAGAGCCCGATGCAGGGCTTGAACCCAGGAGCTGTGAGACCATGACCTGAGCCAAAGTCAGAGGCCTAACTGACTGAGCCACCCAGGCATGAGGATGCTTTTTTATTTTAATGCCCCACAAATAGTGAGTGGAAGAAATGTCAGGACATTTTAAACCACAAAAGGAAATTTTTTCTGCCCTAGGGATATTAGAAGACAGCAACAGGCAGACCAGATTGGCAAGCAATACTCAAAGACACCATTCAAGAAAGAATGGTGCAGAAGGGCAAACAGAACAATATAAATCTTTTCCTGGATTTTATTAGAACTGGAATTTAGGATTGACTTCTGAGGGCTTTCAGCTCATCCTTTCAGCTGTGTCTGTTTCCTTGTCTATGAAATATGGACACTAATGTATTATTATCTGGCTTTACTAGAATGAGAAAATTCCATATAAGCAGATTTTTCAGATAACTGGAGCACACTTCTTTAAGCCCCGAGTGATATTTATTTTAGCCACTTGTGATAAAATTCTTTCTAAATATTTTATCTTCTAAAGGAAACTAGACTAAACTAAATAATAACAATAACAATAACAAAATAACAAAATACAAATAACAAAAACAATAACAATAGCTAACACTTATTGGATTTTTACTGTGTCCCAAGTACCTTTCTAAGCATTTTATGTATATCATACCATGTAATCCTAAAAATAATGTTGTAAGATAGATCCTATTATTTTCTTCATTTCAAATATAAAAAATTTGAGGCACAGCCATAAAATAACCTTGTGTTATTAATAACTAAGGTTGTACAATCAGGGAAGATTAAAGGTGGGATTAAAACCCAGAGCCTACTTCCGAGCTGTGCTCCAACCACAGTGTCAAAATTAATGTCAACCAATCCCTCTGTGATCCATTGAGGCTTTCATGATCTCAGTACATTTGAGAAGTATAGTATTAATTATGGAAAAATTAAATATCTCAAGTTAATGCATGCGTTGTTATTCTTTTTCTTTTTATAGTACTTCTGTATCCTTTTCTGTGTCTGATTCCATCTGTAATATCTTATTACTGTCACTCTGCCTGATGATAGCTGTGTCATCCTTACTTAGGTCACAGGTCTTCAAATAGAGAGGAAGAATACTAAACAATCTACATTTGAAGAATGACACACAAGTAACCTCATTTACCTGGATTGAACTTAGATGATAAGATCTCAGATCTTGAAACTGATGCTAAAATAGGATGAAACTTTAGAAGAATTTTGGAGAGGATAAGCATACTTTGCATGTGGAATGGTTTATTATGCAATAGTAGAAAAATGGAAACTTGGGGCTCCTGGGTGGCTCAGTTGGTTAAGGGTTCACCTCTTGATTTCAGCTCAGGTCATGATTTCACAGTTTGTGGGTTCAAGCCTCACATTGGGCTTTGTGCTGACAATGCAAAGCTTGCTTGGGATTCTCTGTCTCCCTCTCTCTCTGCCTCTCTCCTGCTTGCTCTTTATTTCTTTCTCTCTCTCAAAATAAATAAATAAACATTAAAAAAAAGAAAAGAAAAATGGAACCTGTACAATCATCTTGGGGGAAGCTAATCTATAGAAATACAAGCAGCAATATAAAAGAAAGAATACAAAAGTATAGCTGATAATCAAATTATGCATGGCATAGAGTACCAGCATATTGATTGGATATCACTTCTGATTAGTGTCTTTGCCATGCTGGTTGTTATATATTTTTAATATAACTCCTATGTGTAACTATGTTTATGGCAGTACAGTTTGCATTGATGACCTTTTTCTCTTCACTCGCTGATACACTGCCTCCCCCCCCTCCCCCCGGAAACTATAAAAGAAAGTCAATATATATCAATAGGGAGATGGTTGAAAACATTTGTTTCACTCCTACTATGAAATTGAGGTCACTATTTAAAAGAATGAATTACAGCTATATCTTCTGTCCTTGAGGGATATCCAGGATCTATATTTAAGTAACAAAAGAAAATTCTATGTAAAAATATCTACCACATTTATCTTGAGAAAGAAGAACAAAGGCAGATGTGTGACAATCTCAGATTTCAAGATATACTACAAAATTATAGTAATCAAAATAGTATGGTCACAAAATAGGCACATAGGTCAATGGAAGAAGATACAGAACCCAGAAATAAATCCATAAATCCATACTTATATGATCAATTGATCTAGATATGCAATAGGGAAATATACAATAGGGCAAGAATATACAATGGGGAAAAGTCAGTCTCATCAACAAATGGTGCTGGGAAAACTGGACTGCTAAATGTAAGAAGTGAAACTGGACTACTCGCTAACACCAGACATAAAAATAACCACATTCAGGTCCTTTAGATTAAGGACCTAAATGTAAGACTTGAAACCATAAAAATTCTAGAAGAAAACATAAGTAGTGATCTCTTGGACATCGGCTTTAGCAACATATTTATGGCTATATCTTCCTAGGCAAAGGAAACAGGAGCAAAAATACACTATTGGAACAACAACAAAGTAAAAAGCTTTTGCACAGCTTTTTAAAAAACCATTAAAAAACCCCAACACCCACTTTACTTAGACATAAAAAAGAATAAAATCTTGCCATTTGCAACAACATGGTTGGACCTAGAGGATATAATGTTAAGTGAAATAAGTCAGACAGACAAAGACAAGTATCATATAATTTAACTTATATGTGGACTCTAAAAAGCAAAACAAATCAACAAACAAACAAAAAACCAGAAACAGACTCACCAGACAAACTGGTGGTTGCCATAGAGGAGAAAGGTGGGGGATGGGTGAAATAGGTAAAGAGGATTAAGAGGTACAAGTTTCTTTTCTTTTTTTTTTTTAATAATTTTTTTTAACATTTATTTATTTTTGAGGCAGAGAGAGACAGAGCACGAATGGGGGAGGGTCAGAGAGAGGGAGACACAGAATCTGAAACAGGCTCCAGGCTCCAAGCTGTCAGCACAGAGCCCAACGCGGGGCTCGAACTCACCGACCGCGAGATCGTGACCTGAGCCGAAGTCGGCCGCTTAACCGACTGAGCCACCCAGGCGCCCCAAGAGGTACAAGTTTCTAGTTATAAAATAAGTAAGTCACAGAGATGAAAAGGACAATATAGGGAATATAGTCAATAATATTGTAATAACAATATAATCACAGATAGTGACTACATTTATTGTGGTATAGGATTGAGTAGTGTATAAGATTATTGAATTGCTGTGTTATACACTTGAAGCATAAATAATGGTGTATGTCAACTATATAATAAAAAATATGAACCGTATTTCATAAAAAGTAAAAAAAAAAAAAAGGTTTGTATTCTGCTGTTTGAGCATGGGGAAAGTTTGGAGGATATATGCTACACTATCAAACATGGCTTATCCCAGGAGATGGCATTAGAAGGAGAATCAAAGAAAGATTATTATCTTTGTATGTGGTCGAATCATTTCCCTTGTTTCAGGAAGCATGTTTAACTTTTGTAATAAAAATCTAATCAAGTTCCTCGTGAAGCTACAAAGTACTAAGTTTAAGTTGGTTATGGCTGGAATTAGGGCGAATAAAGAAGAGATTATTTTCTCTTTAAATCTGTTTGTATTTTTTTCAAGTTTTACAGTAAGCACTGATGTTTTTGTTAAATATATTCTTATTTTTTAAGTTCTTTTTTAATGCTTATTTATTTTTGAGAGAGAGACAGAGCATGAGTGAGGGAGGGGCAGAGAGAGAGAGAGAGAGAGAGAGAGGCACAGAATCCGAAGCACGCTCCAGGTTCTGAGCTGGCAGCACAGAGCCCGAAGTGGGGCTCGAACTCATGAACCGTGAGATCATGACCTGAGCTGAAGTCAGATGCTTAACCGACTGAGCCACCCAGGTACCCCTGTTCTTATAAAACAATTTTAAGATAAGAGTTTAATATGGTACTTTTCTTGCTAAAAATAACCTGTGTTAAACCCTAGAGTGATATATTATGATTGCTTATTTTGCTAACTGTGAAATGAAAACTTGCTTTCTGATTGAAGGAAGTCACAGTAATGGAGAGGAAAAGAAAGATGGGAAAAATACCCAAATGACTAAGGAAAATGGTAAACAGTATCCAGGAAGAAGTCTCTAGCAGTATGCATAAATGTCAACACAGTTTTAGGAGATTTTTTTTCTTCCTGAAAGGCCCTAAGTCTTGAAACTAAGAGATTTTCTTGTCTAGAGCAGATGTACTACTGGACACAGAAGTTCAGTACCAATTAGTTAGTATAGAGTTGTGGGTGAAACAGGCTTCAATGAAGGTGGTAAAAATTAGTCACGCTGCTTAGTATACTGATACACTCTAATAATATGCAGTATACTGATAAAAAGCCAAGTCAAAAATATATACACTGGTGAGTAGAGGGTTAGTGTATAGAAGAAACACTCTAAGCTCAGGGTAATTGCTGTAATGACACAATCCTAAAATCTCAGTGACTTAACACAGTAAAGGTTTATTTTGTGCTCATGTCCCAGTCCAGTGTTGGTTGGTAGAGGGACTCTCTATTCTGGAACACAGGTTCCTTTCATCTTGGGTACTGGCACTTCCAATATCTTAATCACTATAGAATGGGAAGATTGAGAATGGAGCTTTGGTTATGGAAGATTTTTTACAAGCCAGTAGAATATATCACCTTCCATTTTCCCAGAACTTGGTTTTGTGATACCAACCAATCAGCAAGGAGGCAAGGAAATGGAATTTAGCTGTGTGCCCAGGAAGCAAAGGAGAGAAAGAATGTTGATGAACTCCTGCAGGCTCTCTTAAGGGAGGGTCTCTTGGGGGAAGACTCCTTGACTCCCACTATTGGGGGGGGGGGAGATGAAGAAGCAGGAAGGAATAATAATGTAAAAGAGAACAACAGATGGAAAGCAGAAAGGGAAAGTGGTTGTTCATGTACTTTTTTGTGCAGAAATATTTTTATATGAACTCGTGATTTTTTTATATGATGTGCTAGGTGGGCACATTTTGGAAAACGTGCTGGAAGTGTATTCTCCTTGGTATTAAACAGAAAACACTATTATTTTCTGTCTGCAAAATTATATGTGAATTGAGACTTAGCTGCATCTGACTTTGATCGGTTTGTCATGCAAATGGGATCAGACCACTTTACTTGGAATGACTCATTAGTCTTTCCTGCTTTGTTGATGTTCTCCACATGTAACAGCAGTGTTGTGTAATCTATTGTACGGGTATTATCAGACAGATGTAGAAGAAGACATTTAACAAGTATTCTGGATATGCAGGTAACTATATTCTGCTATTTGGGTGTCAAAAGGGCTTTCTAATTATTTTAGGTGCAATTGTGATTCATTATAGCTCTGTACAAGGGCAGGGAGAAGAATCCGTGCTAGGAGCCTGTCTAAATTGCCTTTACACTCCAGTATGGACCAGTGATAGGAGGAGGCTACAACTTCAAATGAAATGTCCTGTCTCCCCTCAAGATACAGCAGATTTTACCCTTAGCTTTATCTCCCACAAGTCTTTCCCCCAAGTCCCAACTCTGAACTCATTAGTACTTACTAACTATTACATTCCTTGCTTATTCTGAACCTTCTGTCCTGGATTGTGGGGTGTCTCTCCAGACACAAGGTAACTCTCTAGAGAATCTGTAAACTCCTTGCAGGCAGGGAAAATTATTAGTATTTTAATTTTAGAATTACAAAGATTGTTGGAAATTGATGTGGATCATTCAAATTTGAAGTTGTTTGGAGAAATTTTATAATTTGAGAAGTTTTTGTGTCTTACATGTTTCCTCATAACCAAAAGAAGCATTCAGAGTAGGTTTTGAAAGTTGAAAACATTATTTAAAAACAACAACAGCAACACATTACCTAGTATGAATATTTTAAGTCTTACAATTTTACTTATGAAAGTATCTTTGTATCTCTAGCACTTTCCAAACTTCAACTAAGGGCTAGGGGCATTATGTACATAGCCTTGTATACTTAAGCCTTTACTTTACTTAAAGTAAAGTACTTTACTACTTTACTTATTCTTTACTTAAGCCTATGTTGCTCAAATTGGGGCACGAGAATTCCCTGAGAGAACTTGAATTTGTAACAAGGGAACTTAAAAACCTCAGAATAAATATGGGATAAGTAATTGTAAAAAAAATAAAATAAAAAAAAAAAACCCAAAAAACAAAGAACAACCAACCAACCGACTCAACAGAAATAAATCTCTGATTCACATAAAAACTTGTACAGAACTGTTTATAACAGATTCAGACATAGTCACCAAAAATTGCAAACAACCCAACCAGTCAATGAATAAGTGAACTGTGGTATGTCCACAGAACAGTATACTACTCCACTATAAAAGGAATAGACTATTGATTCATTCAATGAATGCCTATGCTAAATGAAATAAGGCAGCTTCAAAAGACTTCATGGAGTTTATGTTCAAAGATATGACATTCTGGAAAAGGCAAATTGCAAGAACAGAGAAGAGATCAGTGTTTCCAGAAGTTGGAGTGGGTAAAGATAAGACAGTTTTGGGGGTGGTGGACCTGTTCTGTATCTTAATTTTGGCATTGTTACATGCCTACATACATTTGTTTATACTCATAGAACATATATCAAGAAAGTGCATTTTCGCTGTATATTAAATTTAAAAAAACATTTTAATCCCAAGAAGCTGACACCGGCAGAATGTTATAAAATTTATACTTTCACTATAGTAATTTGTTATATTTTTCAGAAGTGATTTAGCTCTATATTTCCAAAGCCATAATCTTGCTCATTGCTTTTCATCCAATAATCCCATTCTAAAAGCTTTACCCTAAGAAAATAGTTTAAAAATATGGGAAACCCATATGCTAATGGATGTTTATCATCTTTTTAATAAATGAAAATGCTTTCCTATTGCTTTTATTTTTGTTGCTATGTTTGCTTAGAAAAATGATATATTTTTCACATACTTATTGACCAATTTGTGGGAAAGAATGAGATTAATATCCTCCAGTGGTTGAAGAGTAGCAGATGTTCTGTTCTTCTCTGTTCAATAAATGCACAAAGCCATCCATTTCTGTGAAATAATTAGAAATAGTTAAAATTTCTACTGTTGTTGCTGTAAATAAATAAACAGATTATGATAAAAAAAATTATGGTTGCAAGCCAGACTCCTTAGGGGGATTTTGGTTGAAGAGTCTTTCAGTATGTAACATACTTGGAAGTTTGTCCTAAAAGTTTTGTTCCTTTAATCCAACCTGGACTACTGAAGTCTAGAATATGAGAAATTAAAACAGAATAATAGCAGAATATGACAAAACAAAACTCCAAGTTTTGTATTCTTTTTTGTTGAGAGCTTAATATTTTGAACTCTGCCTTCTGTCTACTATGTACAGACAATGTTCTATACACAGTGATTTAGCTGTGAGCAAAGCAGACAACAGTTCCTTCCCTCACAGAACTCAAATTTTAGTTTATTCAGAAATTGGAACAGAAAGTTTAGTTCCTCCTCAGGTGTTTTCACCTTTTTGCTAAATACATAGGTCTTATATAAGGTTAACGATTTGGACAAAACATTGAAATGTGAATCCTGCTATGTTTTTTAAGAATACATTTTTCTACATTTATCCCTACCATTTCCTATCTTTTTTTCAATCACTCTTTCATCTTCCAGAGAATACTTTTTCTGTTTTTAAATCATTGCTTTTCCCCTGACATTCTCAGTCAGTGAGCTTCCTTCACATTTCATTGAGAAAAATAGAAGTAATACAAAGAAAATTCCCTTATCCTACCACTGAATTCACTAACCTGCATACTTCTGACCTCATATCCACTGCCTCCCTTCCAATTGTTCTGGAGCTGTCAGTGTGCCTATCCTAGGTCAATCCATCTCCTTGAACACTGGATCTAATCCTATCTGCCTATTCATGGAATTTGCTTCTATAATTATCCACAGTCATTCTGAAATTATCAGTTTTTACCATCAGCATAAAAACATGATACAACATCTCTAATCTTAAAAAAAAACATCCCAAGATGCCATGTCTCTTTCTAGCCATGATCCCATGTTTTCCTTTTATAGAAAACTTCCTGAAGAAGTTTTTTATAGATGCTATCTTGCTTTCCTTGCCTCTCAATCTCTAGTGGAATCATTGCAATGAAGTTTCCATCCTCATCATCCTTCTCTAATGACTCTTGCAAAGATTAGCAAAGACCTCCATACTGCTGAAGTCAATGTCAATATTTAGCCCTCATTTCTAAGAGCATATGATAGAGATTTTACTTTTACCTCTTGAAACCCCTTCTTTACTTGGCTTTGGAGATATTCCACATGAATTACCTCATGGACCACTAGCACTCATCCTTCTTTCCTATATTGTCTTCCTTTTCCATTCTTTCAAATGTTGGAGAACTCAGGACTCCATCCTCAGTTATCTTCTTTTCTCTACCTATACTCACACCATAGATCATATCCCAAGGCTTGAATAAATACATGCTGATTATGCACAAATTATGTTTTCACCCTGAATTGCCTCTGAATCATAGGCTACTCCTAATATCTGACTGGATGTCTCTGTAGCGTCTCAAATTTAAAGTGTCTAAAAAGTTAACTCCCGATTTCTCTCTTCCAATACTATTCCTCCTATACTGTCCCCATCATAGCAAATAGCACTTCATTTACTGAGTTGCTCAAAAATCTTGGAATCATTTTCACTCCTCTCTTTTTCTGATGCCCCAGACTTAATTAGGAATGATGTCCTAAAGCTGGCCATGTCTTACCTCTTAGTGTTCAAACTACCACCATCTCTTGGTTGACTGCCTGCCTCCCAATTGGTCTCCCTGGTTCTGTAGCCAGATTGTGTCACTGTCCTCTGAGTATCCAATGGTTCCCCATAACATTTAGACTAAAATCCAAAGACATTACCATGGGCTACAAAACTGCATGATCTGTCTCCTGACTACTTCTCCAATCTCATTTCCTCCCGCTTCTCTCAATTATTTCTCTATATCCTGCTTCTTAAGTATCTCAAGATTATATACACTCCAGGGATTCTACACTTGTTATTTTATCTCCCTGGTACAAGGCATTTGCTTGTAGGACTGCCATGCTACTTTCCTGAAATACAAACTATGTCTCCTACTTTTATGATAAGAAGTTGCCCTGTCTGCATGTCTTACCTCCTCATATTCTTCATATTACTCATCTTTCTCTGATGCATTATTTACCAATAATAAAAACCCTCCAATTAGAATATAAGCTCCAGGAGAGCAGGTGCTTATTCTGTTTGGCTCATTATTATATTCTAAGGGCCTGGCACATAGTAAGGCCCTGAGAAATATGTGTCAGACTAATGGGGTTGCCAAAATTAGCAAATAAAAATACAAGCTGTCTAGTTAAATTTAAATTTCAAATAAAAAGCAAATTTTTTTAGTATAAGTATTTCCTAAATATTGTCTATATTTTGTCTGGCAAGCCTGTGAATTATTAACCTTGAATAAGCTCAAACTATCTAATATTTGTTAAATACTAGTAACCATCACATCTATAAAAATCAATCTTTTTTATACAGTAGGCACTCAAATGCTTGACAACTAACTGAATTTGTAAATGAACATCTCCTCTGTTCTTAGGTCTGTATTTTGAGATGCTAGCAAACAGGTCCATTTAGGGGTAGATTTTTGAAATGTGCTATTTGGATAACATGAAGACTATTAGAAGAATCATCTATAGCTCTGTATAACTAAAATTCAAGAACATAATACTGAAGGGTTTTAATCTAGGCAGAATATATTTAATTAATTATAAATATCAGGACTGAATTATTTATAGAAAGGAAAATCAGCTAGCAATGCAAATATTATTTAAATGGCGTGATGCAGAAGAGAAAGAGTAGATTGGGAGTCTGGAGATGCAGTTTGTGGCCTCTGATTATCAACTCAGATACATGAGTGGTTGTGTCGCAAGACCATGCTGGGCTCTGTTCCTTTATCCATAAATTAATGGTGTTTGACTCCTTAATTTCTAAAATTCTTTAAAGCTAAAATCTCCTTTGCTATATATTGAAAATATACATATCTTAGATGATAAAGCATCTGTTAAAATGATGTTGTGTATTTTGCTATGGTTAGAGAACTATGTGGGCAGGTTTTTGGCAAGTATAAACTTAAATATTAGTTTTGATATTTGTGCTTTAAACTTCATTTTTCCTGCAAAATGAGATATTTGCTTATTCATTCAACCATAATTATTGGGATAATTTCCAGGTATAAATATGTTTGCTTTTGGAGATCCTAAATGACTATAGTAAGATTGTCTCTGCCCTTCAAGGAACTCATGGTCTGGTCGTGGGAGAAAGACATGTCAAATGCAAGGCCAGGATAAATTGTCATGGTAGAAGTAAATACCAGGTAGCACAAAGGCAGAAAGGAGGAAGAGATAAATGTCTCCCTTTTGGTAGAGATTGAAGTGAGGATAAGGATAGTTAAAAAATATCTAACTGAATATATATCTTGAAAGGTAAGATAGACATGACATTGTAGAAAGAGTAGATGTGGTCATTGTCTATGTGTGAATTTGTACAACTGTTTTTTTCACAGTCGATGTCCATGTGTGAATTTGTATAATTGGTTGATGTCTATGTGTGAATTTGTAAAACTGTTTTCTTCATGATTGATGTCCATGTGTGAATTTGTGTAATTTGCTTTTTCTTCCAGGGCCACTTTTGTAATCCACACAATGGAGCTAATACTTGCCTCCAAGCATTTTGGGCAATGTTGGATGCAGGATAATTTCCTGAATGACAACTACACTTTTAAGAAATAGACTAATGGATTTTGCATTGATAATGATAAGTAATTTTTAAAGGCTTTAGCACAAAAAGCTTTTGGTGGATCAGTGCCAGTACATGTCAGAGATTACAACCATCTTCAGGAAACTGAGAAAAATTAGAATAAAGTCACATAGTTGTGTTAATGTCAGATGAATTATTATTATTTTGGGGGAAGCATTGTTTTTTATTCTGAGATTAAGCCTTGTGTAGTTATTTGGCTGGAAAATATGCTTCATTTTATGAAAGGCTGATTAAAGAGATGGTTGATTGATTGATTTGAAAAATAATGTCCATACCTTATAAAATATGAAGTTAGCAGTAATATGCTTGTTATGTAAATATTTTAAAAATTTAACATTTTTAAAAATTTTTACTAAAATGTAAAATTATGGTAACCATTGAATAAGAATATTTTCTTTATGATAAGTGAGGTTTAACATAATACTACCTTCTTTAAGTAAACGTGAATTCTCATTTTAAAGATATATTTAAGATGTATTTACTATTCTCTGACATTAATAAAGCCATTTATTTGCAAGGGATATAATTAATGATTTAAAATAAAAATTCAAAATAGTTCTAAAAATTTTTAATTATTGATAGTACATCATTCATTCATTTACTCTCTCACTCAACAACTATTGGGCACATACTCTATGGCTGGCACGATTGTAGGGATTTAAATCAGTTCTAAACAGGAAAGACTCGATCTCTACACTTATGCAACTCATATCCCAGTGAAAGAGATAGGCAATAAATGAACAAATAATATTTAATATCTTATTATCATTGCATCAAGTTTTTTGCGCGAGGGCCCTTGGCCCTTAGCTCTCATAATTTTAATATTTTCTCTATGAATTTTTCACAGGGTGTTGAAAATTGCTCATCTTACTAATGAAACTATGAGAGGCTAGTTCCATAAGAGTAAGACTGCTTCAGTTTCAGTCTCTTTGGGACACTTATGTCTCACTTTAGTAAAGTCAGAAGCTCACTTTTCTCCATCTGTAAAGTGGACATGAGAGAACATTGAAAAATAACGATTGAATGAGATAATGTGGGTGTAGTACAACTTGGTTAGTGCTCCACAGATCTTAGCTGCTATTACCGTTTTCATTAAATATTAGTCTATTTACACTCAAGAACAAAGAAAGTAGGGTGTCTTAGCGGGCACAATATGGAGAAAGTTCTGGTGCCTTGTCTTTTAAACTACTTACTGATTGCTGACTCATAACAGGATTTTGTTGCAGGCAAAGTTTAGGATATATGTTTTGACTTTACAGTTATGCACAGATCAGGGGCGCCTGGGTGGCTCAGTCGGTTAAGCGGCCGACTTCGGCTCAGGTCATGATCTCTCGGTCGGTGAGTTCGAGCCCTGCGTTGGGCTCTGTGCTGACAGCTCAGAGCCTGGAGCCTGTTTCAGATTCTGTGTCTCCCTCTCTCTCTGCCCCTCCCTGTTCATGCTCTGTCTCTCCCTGTCTCAAAAATAAATACATTAAAAAAAAAAAAATACCTTTACAGTTATGCACAGATCAAATGAACTCTAGCGAAGTTCACTTTTGTTATTTGATAATGTAAGGGACGCTGTATAAAAAGTGTAGCCGGTACTGTCGACTGGGTGGCTTATTTATCTCTCAGTAGTGTGCCTTGTGCCTGCGTGAAGTCACTGACACATCTGATACTGTGATTACTTGGTAGACTCTGGACAAGGAGCTATAATATACATGAAGGTGCAGTTTGCATCAATAACTAAAATGCTCTAACAATAAGAAGTTGGATATCATATGTGCTTTATTTTTCCATTTTATGATCCTCACTTCCAGTTTATATATAAAAGCAAAACGTTTATTTTCTTATTTATTCAGTATATTTGATAAATATTTAGAATGTTTACTCTGGGCCAAACTTTCACTGAAAATTCTGAGCTTTATCTGACAAATAGGGTATATCTGATAACTTTACAACCTAGAGTCTACAAGTAACATGTTTTATTTGATGGGTCATTCTTCATTAGAAATATTAAAAAAAAAACATGAAAATTAGAGAAGCAGTATGAAGCAGTTGGAGGTTTGAAAAAGTTGGAAGTTTGGAGCCAGACAGATCTAGGTCCAAATCTTAATTCTTTTATTTATTAGCTATATAAATGACCTCTCTGTACGTCACTTTCCTCATTGGTAAAAAGACAAGGATAGTATCTAGTTTATAACGACTGGATGAAATAAGGTAGCTAAAACTACTACCAGTCAGTAGCGATCAATAAATGTTCATTTTCTTTCTGTTCCTCTTGGCACCACAAAAGACTCTTTTAAGTATAGATATGGACGTGTTTGATTTTTATCCATTTATTATTTCATTTATTCAACAGACAATTTTTGAGTAATCCCAATGAGGTAGAATATATGGACAGTTGAATGTCCACACTGCAAGATGACCTACTCTGCTCCAGCATCGTGACTCTGATTAGGGCTGCCCATTTCCTCAGATGTTGGGGGAATCAATGCCATCCGGTACAGCCAGACAGGAGCTGGGCATTGCTGTCCACCAAGTGGTGGGAAGGTTGCAGCAGCTGACATTTTTATTGTAGGCAGGACTGAATGAACAGATATGCTTATTCATTAATAGGGGAATACATTAAAATGATCCTCTCAGTTTGATTTTTCAACATTTAAAAAATGTATGTAAAACACTTGTGTATCAAATTTTTAAAAAAAAATTTTTTTTAACATTTATTTATTTTTGAGACAGAGAGAGACAGAGCATGAACAGGGGAGGGGCAGAGAGAGAGGGAGACACAGAATCTGAAACAGGCTCCAGGCTCTGAGCTGTCAGCACAGAGCCCAACGCGGGGCTCGAACTCACGGACCGCGAGATCGTGACCTGAGCCGAAGTCGGCCGCTTATCCGACTGAGCCACCCAGGCGCCCCTGTGTATCAAATTTTTATACACATGCCAGGGAAAGATAATAAATTGAATTTTGGAATGGTAGGTTAAGTAGTGAACTGAGCCTATAGCCTGAGTGATTGATGAAATGTGATTGCTAACTATGGATAACAATAGCATGTTTGTGTGTATGAATGTTTGTTTGTTTATTTGAGAAGGAGATAGACTCCCCAGACACTGCAGTAGACTTAGGTATAATTTTCCCTTTTGCTGTTGCTTCGAGGGCAGGACAAACCTTGGAAATAGGAGCAACTAGGCATGAGGAAAAATTTAAAGCTAACTACTGTGTCACTTGTGGGAAGTGGGCAATGTCCTGTCTTCCATTTCCCTAGCATCTTGAAGAAAAAAATCCTTGACCCGATTAACAATTATGGTTCATAACATTAAAAATAAACAGCCTATTTTTATTCCTGTTATTCTAGAGATCATGCTAAGATGTTGAGGGTACAAAAAGTAAAAGAACACCATCTCTCTTAAGTGTGCTGCATAGAGGTGGGGAGGAGGTGTATAGGTAGATACTTTAATAAATAAATACAATACACTGTTATAAATACTATGATCAATATCACTATATGTTATAGTGTGGGCATAAACATGAATGGTCACTTTTTCCTGGGTCTATCAGTCAAGGTTCAGTCAGAAAAATTAAAGTTACTCCATATATTCCAGTTGTAAAAAATCAAGTCAAGGAATTAGAAGCTTTATATTTTTGAAAGAAACGGGGAATCAATTTATTAAAATTGCCACCAGTGTTCTTAGCCTAGGTGACCAGACTGTGTATGGTTTTTTAGAATTCATCAGAAAGTATAATTTTCCACAATTTCTGGGAAGCTCCTATCAACTACCCCACCCACAACAGTGAGGTAGGTGCCTCTCAAGAGTATTGATGGTTTTCAGTATTGGCTTGTCTCTTACCAGCTGTCTCCTCCACCCCGAAGTAAATATATTTACATATTATTTACCTTAATTTGATTCCCAGGTTTCTTTGTTTTGAGGTCTTTTTTTACTCCTTTTATTTTCTTTGCTATATCACAGGCTTATGCTTGTGTTAAGAAACTAGTTGATTTGGGACAGGATGCTAGAGACCTATTTACAGAAGATGCCAAGAAATCTCCAGAAGGGGAATTCATTCTGAAGAGAGAGTCGTGCATTCTAGTTAGATTCAGAGAAACATAGGCAAGGTGGATACCACCATGTCAGGCACACAGATCCTTTGTAGATTGAATCACCTAGGACTTGCCTACATTACAGCAAACAATTATAATAAAAAAGAGTGAAATACTCAAAGACCTACACTGGTACAAAATGACAGCTCACTGGCCCAAGCAACTTGTGCAGTGATGAGCAAGGTTAGGAATGACCATTAATGTTAAGCTTAATTCAGGAACTATTTCTCCTGCTCCCAACTTATAAGTTAATGACCTGTACTTAAAAAAAAAAAAGAAAAAAAAACACCAAAAAAACCCCCAGAAATTTGGAGAAACTGGCTTTAAATGACCCTCTTCATAGTCCACTAATCCCTACTAAATCCTCCACTAGGTCCCCCTCTGTTAGCTGTCTTAAATTCCTTTTTCTTCTTTCCCTTGCTCTTTCTGCTTTAGGTTCAATGATGAATTTTCTGTTTCTCAAACACTGAATGTGCTATTTCATACTCAAAGTCTTTTCACTTGCTCCTTTATTTTTTTTCAGGTCCCCATTCAAATATCACCTTCTCAGGGAAGTCTTCCCTGATGGCCCCCCTTACTCTCCAGCCTGTTTTTCTCTGCATAGTGGATATATAGCACTCATGGATTTCCCCTAATATTTTATGCTTCCTCTCCTCCTTTTGACAGTGTCTCATATTGTGAATCCAGTAGACTCCAATTTTTCTAATGTAGAAGTTAAAAAAGAAAAGCATTTCTTGACAATGGAGTACAGATACCACTAATCACATGGAAGGTTTTGAGTTGGAAGGCAGCAGTGTGACAAACAGGCTGAGTGTGGGTACTCACTCATGCTAATGCAAATGTCAGCAGAAGCCATGAGTCCTTGGGTTGGCAGGAGAGAAAACAGCCTTGTTGATAGTGCAAAATACAAAAGTTAACAACAGTAACAGCAGCCATAGCAGCTTCCTGAGGTGAGTTTTGTAATAAAGTTCTGGAGGTTGCTGTTGTGTGAACTTTCTGTTAGCTCTTAATAAATTCCTTCCTGCAGAGGCAACTAGTAGCTTCTATTACCTGCATTTTTTTTTTAAAAAAAGTTTATTTATTTATTTGAGAGAGAAAGAAAGTGTGAGTGGGGGAGTGGCAGAGAGAAAGAGAGAGAGAATCTGAAGCAGGCTCCTCTTGTCAATGCAGAGCCTGATGCGGGGCTCAAACTCATGAGTTATGAGTTCGTGATCTGAGCTGAAGTCGGATGCTTAACCAACTGAGTAACCCAGGCACCCCTTTATTGCCTGCATTTAAGACTCTGAATTATAACAACATGCATTTATTTTTCCTCATGGCATCCCACATATTATTTACTTGATTGTGGTGCTTACTGTCTACTAGAATGTATCCCAGGTACCTAGAACAGTGCCCTGATTCCTAGAAGGTGTTCAATAAATATTTGATGATGAGAAAAATGGGATAAACATGAAAGATCCCCTTTTGATCCATAGATATTTTAGCTATCAGTATTAGTTGTCTCTTATTCATAATTACCCCAGATGATAGTGGCTTAAACTTGCAAATATTTATCACATCACACAGTTACTATGGGTCAAGAATCTGGGAATGGCTTAGCTGAATGGTTTTGGCTCAGAGTTTCTATGAAGTTGCCATCAAGGTGTTGGGAGGGGCTGCAGTTACTTGATGGCTTGACTGGAGCTCGAAGGTTTGCTTCCAAGATAGCCCACTTACATAGCTGCTGGCAGGAAGTCTCAGTTTCTTGCCATGCAAGTCTCTACATAGATTGCTTGAGTGATCTCATCGTATGGCTGCTGACTTCTTTCCCTGAGAAGTAATGAGAGAGAGAGAGAGAGAGAGAGAGAGAGAGAGAGAGAGACAGTGGTGGTGGTGGGGAGGTTACAATGTCTTTTATGACCTAGTCTCAGAAGTCTAACATACACACTTCTATCACATTCTGTTCATTAGAATCACTAAGCACTGCTCACACTCAAGAGGAGGGGAATTAGTCTTAAAAAAAAAAAAGATTTCATTTTTTATTTGAGAGAGAGAAAGAGAGCCCATGAGTGGGGGAGAGGGGCAGAGGGAGACAGAGAGAGGATCCCAGTCAGGCTCTACTCTCAGTACAGAGCCTGGCACAGGGCTCAATCCCACCACCCTGAGCTGAAATCAAGAGTTGGACACTCAACCAACTGAGCCACCCAGGTGCCCCAAAGGAATTAGCCTTTTGAAGAGAGGAGAATCAAATAACTTTTGGACATCCACTTAAAAAACAACTTCATGAAAGCATGGGGTGAAAAAAGCTGCAGTCCTATTTCCCATCTCTTTCTAGGACTACCATCACATATTTCTTATCTCCTTTTCCTTAAAATCATGCCTCAATATTATTTGGAGAAGCAATATGCTCATCTAAAATACCATATTTTCTGCCTCTTTGCAGTTTGATTTGGCCATGTGATAAGGTTCTGGGAAGCTGCTGACTCAATAGGAGGTGAACTCTTTTCATACTCCTGTCCTTTCCGCCTTCCTGCTCTTTGGAATGTGAACATGATGGGGGGCTCTCCAACACCTCCTAGACCATGAGCCATCTTGACAATGAAATATAGAAAGCACAAAAATGGAAAAGATGATGATTGTGGAGTCACCAAACAAGCCCTAAACTACGTCTTAGTCTATCTTGCTGAAACCAATATTACTTTGGGTTATTTATAGTCAAGCTAATTCTGATACCTGTATCCTTGGGAAAGTGATTCAACCTGTCTTTTGTTTACTCTCTCTCTGAAATTGTCATACCCCAGGGTAACTCACTGGCAGGGCTGAAAGGGAAAGTCTTTGATTCCTGTCTGTTTCTCCCCCATCACATAGATTCCACGGAGGCAGAGGAAAGTCTTTTTTCTACTCATCTTGGAAAAGTTAGTAATTACTGACATTTTCTTTCATTTCTTTAGATATCAGGGGCTTTGTATCATAACACACTTGAGAAAGTCTTCCAAATGGTTTACTAATTTTTGTTTTAAGGGAGATGAATATCTCTCAGCAGGAGAGATCCCGCTTATTTCATTTTCATTCTGGCTGTCTGCTGAGCTTGACATTTTATCCTTCACTCTATAGCTCACCGAGACTTTCTGATATCCTTTACCCTCAAATCTATCCCTTAGAGTCCTTTCCAGGCTCTAGAAAACTCCCTATAGTGACAATAGTATATTGTCTAAACATTTATTTTGTTATGTGCTGCATACCTTAGGGTAATTATTTCTAACCCTTGTGGCCATCCGGAACAGTGGCGCTATTATTATCCCCATTTAAAAAGGAGGAAATCAAGCCCTGGAACCTTGCTCAGGATCACAGAGTTCAAAAGTGGCTAAGTTTGGATCCAGACCAGGCTCAGAACGATCCCAGAGCCAGTGTTCTTTCCACTTCGCCTGCTCTTAAACTCCACTGAGATCTTGCTGGACACAATTACAGTAGAAAGTATAAATATGGATTGAAAATTACAATGTAATTGCCAAATTGGCTGACTTTAGCATACACAGCCTTGGGAATCCATCTGTCTACAACATTTTTTTCTTAATAGAATTTGTTGAAACCAGATCAGCACATCCTTGCTAGTGGGGTCATTGGCCAGGATATGGGAATCACTTCATGAAATGAGTGTTATGAAAGTAGGATGTTGCCAGAGGGTTGTGTTTTAAGTGACTATGTTACAGAACCATGCTAGAACACTGGCAGAAAAACCAAGCGGCACTCAGAGATCTTGGTGGATCGGAGATTTATTTAACGCTGGCGGGCTCAGAGGAGACAATTTCTCCAAAGATCTGATCCTGAATGCAAACGGGAAGGGTAATTTATAGTTGTCAGCCTCCATATTTGTGCTGCATGGGTAGCAAACAGGGCAAGAAGAACCCGGAAGAGGGGTTTCTAAGCCAGAGACCAGAGCTTGTTTTAGTCCCATTGGCCATCTTATGGTGTAAAATTTTATTCATTTTCCCAACAGAAACACTCAATGGTAAATAATTAGACCCTGCCCACCTCTCTGCTCACCCTCTCCTGAGGTCCTATCAGATGAGCAGTAGCAACAATGGAAACCAGAGACGTGCAAGATACAGTGAAGGCTGCAAGGGGCAGGAAGGAGGAGGGTGGAAGAAAAAGAGAGATGGTAGGAACATTCACATATATTTCCACCTAGCACAATGCATGTTGTCACTATCTAATTTCAATGAATACTTTATTTAACCTTCACATACCCTATTGGCTAAGTAAATAAATTTAAATAAATAAAATAAAATTTTAAAATTTTATTTTAAAATAAAATAAAATAAAATTTAAATAAATAAAATCATATTTTATTAACGGAGAAGCTGATTGTCAGAGAGTAAAGTCAATGAAATCATAGGTACAAAGAATGATCAAGTAAAGATTTGAATTCAGAGTTGTCTGATTCCAAAACTCATGCCCTTTGTAGTGTATCATGTTACCTATTTGTGAGCAGTGATATTAATAGTATTGCCTGTTTTTATCTTAGTTTTTATTTTACATATATTCTCTCATGTACTTTCATAATAATTTCATAATACAGTTGTGATAGTTAATTTTATTTCAATTTGGCTAGGCCACAGTGCCCAGGAATTTGGTTAAACATTATTCTAGATGTTTCAATAGAGGCATTTTTAGATTAGATTAACATTTAAATCAGTAGACTTTGAGTAGCGCAGATAACACGAGTTGGCCTCATCCAATCAGTTGAAGGCCTTGATGGAAAAAGACAGACCTCTCCAGGGGAAGGGGCACATCTGCTTACAGACTGTCTTTGGACTTGAACTGCAACTCTTCTTTGAGCCTCCAGCCTTCCAGCCTACCCTGCTGATTTTGGACTTGCCAAGCCTTCCCAAATGTGTGTACTGATTCCTTAAAATATTTCTCTCTTTCTGTATGTATACAGAAAAAAATTTCTCTCTTTCTGTATGTATACATCCTGTTGATTCTGTTTCTCTGAAGAACTCTAATACAATAGTCATTATTACCCCTGTTGAGGATGTGTAAAGAGCTTCAGAAAGGTTTAATAATTCTCCTCTTAAACTGGTGAACTCTCCAAGATCGTACAGGTAATAACTGGAGGACCTAATACTTGAAATCAGTTCATTCATCTCAAGCCTATTTTTTTCCTATGTTTTTTGAAATTATTCTTTAAAAAAGAATACACAGTAAAGCTCAGTTTATAAGTTTCTATGGTTACTCTAACAAATTACCACAAACTTGGTGACTTAAAATAACACAAATTTATTCTGTTATAGTTCTAGGGGCATTAGGTCTAAAATCAGTTTCACTGAACTGAAGTCAAGGTGTGGGCAGGGCTTGATGGAGCCTCCAGGAGAAGAATTGATTTCCTTGTCCTTTTCTGCTTCCAGTGGCTCTATGTTTTCCTTGACTTGTGATCTCTTTCTCCATCTTCAAAGCATATTACTCCAGTCTCTGTTTCCCATATCACCTTGTCTTTCTCTTGTCTGTGGTCAACTCTCCCTTTTCCTCCCTCTTAGGACACTGTGATTACATCTGACTCACCTGGATAATCCAGGATAATTTCCCCATCTCAAGGTCCTTATTTTAAAGTTTGTTTACTTATTTATTATGAGAGGCGGATAGAGGGGTGGAGGGGCAGAGACAGAGAGGGAGAGAGAGAATCCCAAACAGGCTCTGTGCTGTCAGTGCAGAGCCTGACACAGGGCTCGAATCCATGAACCATGAGATCATGATCTGAGTTGAAATCAAGAGTCAGACACTTAACCAACTGAGCCACCCAGGCGCCTCTCAAGGTCCTCATTTTTATCATATCTGCAAAGGCTCTTTAGCTGTATAAAGTAACATTCACATGTTTCAGGGATTAGGACTTGGGTATTTTAGGGGCCGTTATTCAGCCTACCACTCTCAGATTTCTTTCCACTTCTCTCTCTCTCTCTGTAATATATCAGTTAGTTTTAGTTTGATTACAAAAATATGCTTACTTTTCCTTTCCTTTCTCATTTACCTTGTTAATTCTATTATGAAATACATTCAAATGAGGGCTCTGAGCAGGAGTGATTAGAAATATTAGAACAAAAGGTATAGAATTGTTGAATTAGAAAAACACATTACATCTATTCTCAAAAAATTATGGTTTAGAGTCTATAGACATCCTCAGAGCCCATACATTAAACTTTCTCCCTCAGGAAAGTTTATCAAATCTATTAATTAACTGCAAAGGTAACTGATGAGTATCCCTTCCATTTAGAAGAACAACTGAAATGTAGGACTCTGGTAGGAAAGGAAGCAGACATAACTCGAATCCTCAGACTTTTAATCAGTTCCCAGATGACTGAGAGCTGACTAAATCCGATGCATCAAAACTCACTTTGTTCCTATGGGTTCTTATTTCCTTCATCCTGAAGAAGCCCCCCAGGGCCTCAGTTACTCAGATCTCATACCCATAAAGCAAGTTTTCTGGTGTCAGCAGCTTATTCTCTCTGCTTCAGCAGCCTCCTGGGGGTCATGCATGCCTCAGCCAGGACGAATTGTGCAGTGACAAGAGAGCTTGAGCTTTGTGTTTAGAGAGACCCACATTTGAATCCCAAATCCACCACTCAGTATGTGATGTCCTTGAACTTCACGTAAAACTTTAACTCTCCGCCAGAGGAATGTGGATAATAATATTTTCGCACATAGAGGTTGCTTCCAAGGATTGAATGAAAGCAAAGCTATTGTGATTGCCTATTGTGAAGCAGCCATTAACCGTTGACCTATTACTGCGCCTCCTAGCGTTATAGGCAGAATGAAAAGTACCAGATGGTCTATATTTAGAAGCAGCCCTGATAGTGCTGCTCTTCTTTGCAGAGACGAGGCTAGCAGCGCTGAAGGTGCCTTAGAGGTGTTGACAGAATGGTTGCGATAGCGCAGTGCTTTCCTCCCCAGCAGCCATCGCCTCTTCTAGGCTAATAGAACCCCAGTTTTGTCCTGACACTGGGCAGCCCTGGGCAGCCTGCAGAGGATGAGTGCCCACCCACTTTTCTAGGCCAATCGTGATCACTACAGTCATTTTTGTCAGTGATTAGTTCAGAGGTGGCCGTGTGAATTGTTTCCGGTGGATGAGACATAAGGGAACCTCAGGGAACTTTCCTGAGGAAATTCAGGGAAAGGTTTCCTTCCTTGATTGTTTTAATCACCTCCAATTCATTTCTTTGGTGATGAAAGGGGGTAGGGTGGGAGTCCCATCCTAGGGTTATGGGGATGGCTGAACACATGACACCAGACACTGGACAGATGAGATTGACAGCAATTTATTAGTTACATGTAGGAAGGAGGACACCGTGCCCTGCAGGACCACATGGGAATTGCACTAGGGAACAGAGTGGACAACAAGGGCCTCTGGGGACAGGCATTGCAGTTTCAAGGGAGTGGGGATGCTCCCCCTTTCCTGTGGGGAGATGTGATTGGATTGTTTGAATAATTCTTCTGGCTGTCAGGGAACTGAAACTTGTTACTTAAGGATAATCGGGAATTGCACTGATCACCTTGAAAAGGAGGATTGTTTGGCTACAGGACCTTATCTGTGGGAAAAGTGTGGAGAGGGGACTTTTATTTATTTATTTTTATTATTTTTTAATTATTATTTATTTATTTATTTATTTATTTATTTTTTAATGAAATTTATTGTCAAATTGGTTTCCATACAACACCCAGTGCTCATCCCAACACGTGCCCTCCTCAATACCCATCACCCGCCCTCCCCTCCCTCCCACACCCCATCAACCCTTAGTTTGTTCTCAGTTTTTAAGAGTCTCTTATGCTTTGGCTCTCTCCCACTCTAAACTCTTTTTTTTTTTTTCTTCCCCTCCCCATGGGTTTCTGTTAAGTTTCTCAGAATCCACATAAGAGTGAACACGTATGGTACTGTCTTTCTCTGTATGGCTTATTTCACTTAGCATCACTCTCTCCAGTTCCATCCACGTTGCTATAAAGGGCCATATTTCATTCTTTCTCATTGCCACGTAGTACTATTGTGTATATAAACCACAATTTCTTTATCCATTCATCAGTTGATGGACATTTAGGCTTTTTCCACAATTTGGCTATTGTTGAGAGTGCTGCTATAAACATTGGGGTACAAGTGCCCTTATGCATCAGTACTCCTGTACCCCTTGGGTAAATTCCTAGCAGTGCTGCTGCTGGGTCATAGGGTAGGTTTATTTTTAATTTTTTGAGGAACCTCCACACTGTTTTCCAGAGTGGCTGCACCAGTTTGCATTCCTACCAACAGTGCAAGAGGGTTCCCATTTCTCCACATCCTGGAGAGGGGACTTTTAGGTCATAGGATACCCTCCTAGTTTTTCCAGATGTCAAGACAGTACATAATATTTGGCCTTAATTTTAGGCCATGCACCCTACTGACTTGAGAGAGGTGGGGATAGGCAGAGGGAGAAACAGAGAGAGAGAAGAGGGAGAACCACTCTTTCTTCTCTTCGGATATGGTCATGTGTGAACATGATGGTTGTAGTTAGAAACATAACATCAATTTTGCAACCATGAAAAGAAACATTGTGGATATTCCAAGGATGGGGGAGAAAAAGAGAGACCAAGACTGGGTCCCTGATGGATTCTTTGAAGTTGCTAAACCTCCCTTGAAATCTTTTACTACCAGACCTTTTTTATATGACCATAAACCTCTACTGTTGAACCACTTTTAGTCTGTTATTCTGCCCCTTGTAGTTGAAATATCCTGACGTGGAGTGATAGATGCTTCTATTATCTGCTGGGGACACTTTTCCTGTGATTTTATATATGTCTTATATAATGTCTTTTCCGTGACTAATATGGTGATTGTATTGTATTAGTTATGGCTATGCTATAAGGATGGTGTAGAGTCCCTCCTGGACCAAGTTGAAAGACTAGAAAAATCAGAGAGAAAACCAATGGAAAGCTATTGAGTTCGTCAGCCTGCTGCCCACCTTAAAAGAGAATCTGACTTTTATTTGACTCTTAAACAAAATTTTCACAAAATTTAAGTCATTACTAATTACTTAGTCATCCCTAACATATAAATTTACTCCTAGGCCATTGAGTACCTTCAGACTACCTTATATGTGCCTTTTTTTTTATTTTTTAATTTTTTAAATGTTTATTTATGTTTGAGAGACAGCAAGCACAGCAGGGCAGGGGCAGAGAGAGAGGGACAGAGGATCCAAAGCGGGCTCTACACTGACAGCAGCGAGTCCGATGTGGGGCTCAAACCCTCAAACTGCGAGATCATAACCTGAGCCAAAGTCACATGCTTAACCAACTGAGCCACCTAGGCACCCCGGTTATATGTGACTTTAAACAAGATAGGGCATCCGTATATCTTGTTTTTCACCTATTTTGCAGTCCATGGCAAATTTATAGTTAAAATAAGTTATCTACCTTAGAAATGTGACAAAATAAGCCAAAAATAAAATAAGGACCATGTTCTAGAATAATGGATGACCAATTTCAGATTCTTATCTTCTTTGAATTTATATATTTAATAAGAATAAGCAATAAAAAATGAGTGATGTTATACTTTTGTAGGAAAATGGAACAGTTTGGTTATTACCAAGATTATTACCAAATGACTTCTAATGAGTTTTTAGTAAAAGCTTAAGAAAACAATATACCAGTTTTAGGTATTGGAATACAATTTTTAAAATACTCATAATGCAATATCTTCTTTTTTATTTATTTTTATTTTTTTTAATATATGAAATTTATTGTCAAGTTGGTTTCCATACAACACCCAGTGCTCATCCCAACACGTGCCCTCCTCAATACCCATCACCCGCCCTCCCCGGCCTCCCACCCCCCATCAGCCCTCAGTTTGTTCTCAGTTTTTAAGAGTCTCTTATGCTTTGGCTCTTTCCCATTCTAACCTCTTTTTTTTTTTCCTTCCCCTCCCCATGGGTTCCTGTTAAGTTTCTCAGGATCCACATAAGAGTAAACACATATGGTATCTGTCTTTCTCTGTATGGCTTATTTCACTTAGCATCACACTCTCCAGTTCCATCCACGTTGCTATAAAGGGCCATATTTCATTCTTTCTCATTGCCACGTAGTACTCCATTGTGTATATAAACCACAATTTCTTTATCCATTCATCAGTTGATGGACATTTAGGCTCTTTCCATAATTTGGCTCCATAATTTAGGCAATTTCCATAATTGTTGAGAGTGCTGCTATAAACATTGGGGTACAAGTGCCCCTATGCATCAGTACTCCTGTATCCTTTGGGTCAATTCCTAGCAGTGCTACTGCTGGGTCATAGGGTAGGTCTATTTTTAATTTTTTGAGGAACCTCCACACTGTTTTCCAGAATGGCTGCACCAATTTGCATTCCCACCAACAGTGCAAGAGGGTTCTGGTTTCTCCACATCCTCTCCAGCATCTATGGTCTCCTGATTTGTTCATTTTGGCCACTCTGACTGGTGTGAGGTGATATCTGAGTGTGGTTTTGATTTGTTGCAATATCTTTTCTACTAAAGCACTGGAAGTTATTGGATTTTGGAAACTGAAAAAAAATGTCATGAATTTTCACTGAATAGAAAATGCTCTGAAAATGATAAAAACATTTAATCAATTTATTCAACCAATTCAAGAACAGGCCAAGAAAGAACAGCTTTTCCTAATCTTGCTGACTTTTCACCTTCTCAAAGGTCTGAGAAGACTAGACATTAAGAAATCTAGGAAGATCACTGGGCACATTAGACCTCTGTGCAAAGCCAGAGGCCTTCTCTCTGGACAATACCTTGTGAACATGTCTAAGGGGCGCTCTCAGCCCTTAGTTGCTCTCTTTCACTTGGTCTGTAGGTAGAAGGCGCCAGTGAGTGAAGAGCCTTATATGCCATTCTCAGGAGCAATTATTCAATTCTGAAGTAATTGGGAATCCATTAAAGATTTAGGCCAGAAGGTTTGGATATGATTCCATTAGCTTTATAGCAGGATCACCTTGGTGAAGGATATTGGAGAGGAGAATTGAGACTGGAGCTACTGGGGAGGTGGTTACCATGGTCAGAAGAAACAAATGAAGACCTGAGCTTCCATAGAAGCACTGAAGATGCCCAGGTGCAGGGTAGTAAAACTAAATAATCCCAAATGACTATGTGGGGGAGGAGAGAGGGAAATGAAACAGTGAGGGGGATGAGCAAGCTAATTTAACTTATGCCTACTGAAAAGTTAAATCGATTCTGAGGTGACCAGGAGCATAGCCATGGGTTGTAGCATAATTTTTAATTTTCAGATCTATTTCAGATAGTTGAGGTGCCAAGATAAATGACCTCCTGATTACATATTTCAGTGATATATGTACAGTGAATAAAAAATGAATCATGTTGCCGTCTATTGTAAACTCTCAAAGGCCAAGGACCAAGCTGAACTTTCCGAAGCTCATTTTAGGCATTTCACAAACCTCAAAAATGATAATATTTTCCCCATAAAAGACTCTAGGAAGAGAAGCATAGAGCATAATTTGAAAGATTTTAGCTTTAAGTAGAAACATCTAAATAAAACTAATTGAGTAAAAAAATCATAGAATAAAGTATAATATCAGTTATAAACTGAAAAATTAAAATAATGTGTATAATTTGTTTAACTTCTCAAGAATTACTTATCAATATATTAGTTATTACTTATGAATACATTCTATGAGCAAAGCATAGCATGAATAATAAAATTATTACCATATTGGTTAGCTAAAATTAAAAAAGGTTATTATCTGAAACACAGAGTTATATTGAAGGAAGAATGAATTTTCTTATTAATAAATCAGAAAATATACACAACCCAAATGATGGTTTTTGAAGTGGAAGAGACTAAATTTTTAAAATATTAATTTCTGTAAGCCAGAAATTTTATCCATGTTTGCAACATAGCAGTGTTTTCAATTTCCTAATGAGATTTTTGTAAAATCTTTGAAAATACATAAAATGTAAGTTTATTTAAACTAAAAATTATGCCAGATGATGTTTAGAGGTGAATGGTGAAAAGGGGATGCTGGGAAATGAAAGGAAATAAAATGATTATACTTATTGAGATATATTTTACAGAAGTTATGCCATGGAATAAATGGAACATATATCCAGAGAACTGGGTTCAAATTCTGACTTTACCAATTCTTAGTTGTGTCACCTTCATTTCTGCAAGCCTCAGTTTCTCCACTTGTAAAATAGGCCATAATTCATGTTTTCTTTGTAAGATCATTGGTAGCATTAGAGAGAATATAAAAAAATCACCCAGCATGACATGAACACTTGTTAAGTAGTAGCTCTTCTTGTTAGGTTGCAATCACCATTTGAAGACCAAGAGGAAGAATTTGAAAAATCACTTTGGTAATCTACTATATTTTTTTACATGCATGTTGTAAGTATACAAGTTTTCTTAAGGACTTCAAAAAAGATGCAAATGAACAAAATGCTTTAAAAATCAATCTACTCCAAAAAATTCAGGTAAGAGAACATAAGAATGCTACACTTGTTACTTGATCACAAGTGTTAATAACAATGTTTATATAGCTTCAGACACTCACCGAGCACATAGTATACAGTTCAGCCTGATCAGTATTAATTTTCCTTGTAAAAGCAAGATGAGACAAATGCCAATGATTTTAAGTTACTTTATTTATTTATTTTTTAATGTGTATTTTGTTTTTGAGGGAGACAGAGCGTGTGCACCAGTGGAGGGAGGGGCAGAGAGAGAGGGAGACACAGAATATGAAGCAGGCTCCAGGCTCCGGGGCTTTAGCACAGAGCCTGATGCGGGGGCTTGAACCCACGAACTGTGAGATCATGACCTGAGCCAAAGTCGGACACTTAACCTACTGAACCACCCAGGCACCCCTTAAATTGCATCTTTATGCATCTTTTCATGGAATTTTATATACAAAAGTAAATTCGCTGCATGTACAGGTAATGGAACTAAACAGAATGTATTATTAGAATCAGGGATAAGGATGGGAATATTCAGGGCATTGTTGCAAATATGGACGTTGAACTGCATTCCTAAAGGCAATATAAGTCTATTTGCCTAAGGGATTGCTTTTTTTTTTATTTTCGTCTGGAAACATTGGTTGGTTGGTCCATAAACTTCTACCTGTGTTTTATGTTCCTGTTGGAAATATTTTTTCTACAAGAATTCTATTTCTCCGACATATACTTAAGTTTATTCTGTCTTCTCATGCTGGCTCAAATCTAGTTACTTACACAGTACTTCGTGGCTAGCGAAATCACGCATATGGAAATATGTGCAAGGTTGGTAATGAAATTTTCACCATTACACAACACCCTGTCCCCAAAGCCATATCTGCTTTAGGGCTTTAATTTGATGTTAAGGTTCTGCAAATGCTATGTAACTGTAAATAAGGCAAAATAAAATCCCTTTGTAAAAATGAAAACCAATAAATCTAGAAATGAAATAAGTAGATATGAAGAAATTCAGGTGATGTAGAGAGTTTTGAGATACAGTTGAAATAGACTGTGAAGGCCTCATATTGACAATAAATTAGCTGCTGCTTAGCAATCTAATATGCCCACAGGAGCCCCAATATATTTCTCTATATTTTTAGAGTTATTCTGTCATAAGAAGAGAGAATATTTCTTTTTATTACCCTGGGAATTTTCTATATGAAATATTATTTTCTGATCTAGCAAATAGCTATCAAAAATTGTCAGGAAATCCTCCACATTTCAGAAGAAAACAAGAATGATTTCAGGGAAATTCAGAAGAAAACAAAAACAAGGCCCCAGTAGATTTGCTCATATGGATAAATTGAGCAAGGAAAAAAACCACCTGCAATGATAATACACTCTGCATTGGCAGAGTCACATTGAGCAGAAGGGCAGAGGGAGAGGGAGAGAGAATCTTAAGAGGCTCCATGATTAGTGTGGAGCCCAACGTGGGGGCTCAATCTCACGACTGTAAGATTATGACCTGAGCTGAAATTAAGAGTTGGACGCTCAAATGAGGAACCCAGGTACCCTGTGAATTTCACATTCTAATGTGGGGAGAAGAGGGACAGGTAAGAATAGGAAGTGCTGAGGGTAGTGAGGGTGCCTGTGTGGATGCAGCGGGGGATGGTGTGTGCACTGGGTGATGGTGGACATGACCAAGATATGGTGCCAGGGAGTTTCTCCCAAAGTGATATTTGAGTAAAGTCCTGAAGAAAGTGATGGAATGAGCCATGTGATTGTTTGGGGGAAGAACATTCTAGATAGAGAAACAAGTGAAAAAGAACAAATGAAAGATGGGAGCATGTGTGATAGGAGCTCTGGCTAGAGAAGCAGGAGCAAGGGGGAGAATAATGAGAGATTGGATTGGAGAGGTACCAGATTACCTGGAGCCTTGAAGACTATAGCAAGTGCTGCTGCTTCTACACAAGGAGCCACTGGAGAGTTTTGAACAGAGGAGACACAGAATCTAGCTTCTTCTATTTTAAAAAAGATTACTCTAGACGCTGTGTTGAAAATAGACCACAACCTAAAACTGAAGCTTCCTCTTCCAGACTCCAAATGATTATTAACTTCTGTAGATTTCAAGAAAATTGGCAGCTGAGCTGTTGGCTGAATAAGGACACAGCTCTTCCCATCTTATGTAATATGCACACTTCCAAATCATGGGACACGAAAGAATGTGTTTGATTGGCTTAAGCTGACTGACATAGTTAGCCTTATACCTATTTGCCATAAATCTTCTAAATCTTATGTGAAAACACCAGAGCAAGAAAGGGTCACAGATGTTTGAATTAGAAATGCTAATTCACTGAGCTACAACACCTTGGTCAAATTATTTCACCGGTGGAAATAGAGATGACATTGCTAATCTCATGGGACTCTTATGGAGAACCATGCATGCACACACCTACACACAATTGCCCAGTTTAGTGACTGACACAAAGTAGGCAAGCAATACATATTAATTTATTTCCTCCTTTGTGGACCTTTTGAAACTTAGTTATTTAATAACTGCAGGAGAATTAGGTACCTGGATTGAGAATGACTAATATAATTTAAAAAAAAATTTTTTTTTTAAATGTTTATTCATTTTTGAAAGATGGAGAGAGACAGAGCACAAGCAGGGGTGGGGCAGAGAGAGAGGGGGACACAGAATCCGAAGCAGGCTCCAGGCTCCAAGCTGCCAGCACAGAGCCCGACATGGGGCTCGAACTCACAAACCGTGAGATCATGACCTGAGCAGAAGTTGGACGCTTAACTGACTGAGCCACCCAGGTGCCCCTAGAGAATGACTAATATAATTTTAATTATAGATGATTTGCATTATTAAGGCAATTGCACTGTGTGCTGACCTCTATGGAAGGACAGCTCTAGTAGAAAAACAAAAGCTAAGCAAACTTATCCTCAACTGTATATTATCATCATTAAATGTCATCCAGTGGACTAAATAGAGAATAAAGTTGACTCACTTGACTAAGGACCAGTATTATTTATTACTTAATAACGAGACCTACCCTACATAACTCTATATGTTGGAGTTGAAATTTTGGGGCAGGTTCAAAGTGATCATTTTCCCCTCAAATGAAGAATCTGCTCTCCTCCTGTATATCATTGCCTGCCCTCCCCCACCCCAGGTGATTTTCATGTATATTAGAAAAATAATGGTGATCAAAGAGTTGAGAAGAATTAACATGAGAAAAGCCTCTTGGACATTAATAAATATTTTGAGGGGTGCCTGTGTCTCTCAGTTGTTTGAACGCCTGACTCTTGATTTTGGCTCAGGTGGTGAACTCAGGGTTGTGGGATCAAGCCCCACTCAGCATGGGGCCTGCTTAGGCTCTCTCTTCCTCTCTCTCTTCTCCTCCTTGGTGCTCTCTCTCTCTCTCTCCAAATTAAAAGAGAAGTATTTTGAGGTCCCAGATGTAGTGTTCTCTGCTCTAGCTGATTTGAGAAATGTTTTCTAGGCATTTCTTACCAAAAAATTACAGGGCTTCCCTCAGTACTTACCTAAGAACATGAACACAACAGGAGCTCCTATTTGAGAAATTCAAACTACAGATACTTTTGAAGCCTTTCTGTGTGCAGGTAGGATAGTTGTTTTTAAAGTGAGAAAAAATAGGGGCACCTGGGTGGCTCAGTTGGTTAAGCATCCAACTTTGGCTTAGGTCATGATCTCACAGTTTGTGAGAGCCTCTCTCTCTGTCCCTCCCCCACTTATTATCTCTCTCTCTGTCCCTCCCCCACTTATTATCTCTCTCTCTGTCTCTCAAAATAAATAAACATTAAAAAAAGTTAAAGTGAGAAAAAATTTCAGATTTTTAAAATGTTCACAATGAAGTATTACCTTCATAAGATATATGTGAAGAGAGAAAGCATACTCATTCCCAAATGTGTATTAAATATTTCTTATGTTCCAGGAATTTTTTAGATACTGGGGATAGGACAGTGAATAGTGGACAAAATTTTCCGCTCTCTTGGAATTTATCTTCCAATAACAGAAAAGAGAAAATAAAATAAACGAGTAAATTAAATAGTAAGATTGATGGTGATAAACACCATGGGGAAAAGTTTCAAGCAGAGAGGGAAGCAGGGAGTATGAAAAGCATAGGCTCAATTTTAGATAGCATGGTCAGAGAAGATCTTAGAAGGTAATATTGGAGCAAAGTCTTGAAGTTTAGTGAGCTAGAGAGATATCTGAAGAACAATGCATGCACAGGGAACAGCAAATGTGAAGACCTTGGAGACACTGCAAAGACTATCTGTGTGCTTAGAGCTGAATGAGCAAAAGGGAGAGTTGAAGGAAGTGAAATCAGAGAGGAAGTAAGGAGTAGGGGGGTAAACATTGGGGGAGGGTCTTATAGGTCTTATAGGTTGTTACAAATGGATGTTTACCAGAGGGAAGGTCAGTGGGGGATGGGTGAAATAGGTGAAGGGAATTAAGAGTGTATTTATCACAATAAACACTAGGTAATGAATAGAATTGTTGAATCAGTATATTGTACACCTGAAACTAATATGACACTGTATGTTAACTATACTGGAATTAAAATTTAAATTATTAGAAATAGGTTTGAAATTATTTAAAGGGATAAAAGTAAGCTTGAAAATACATGACACAAGTAATAAACTATAAAGACTTATCATTTAGATTAGACCAAGAAACCAAAAGGAATGTCAAGTTAAATTTAACTGCCAGTGACACCTGGGTCTGATGAGAACAATTGGAATATTGATGGAAAGGGATTGTACCAGGTAATCACACAAAGGGTCCAAATTCATGCCAGTTCTTTCATATATATATATATATATATATATATATGTATTTGCTTTATGTTTATTTATTGATTTATTTTGAGAGAGATAGAGAGAGAGAGCCAGGGAGTGACAGAGAGAGCGGGGGCGGGGAGAGAAATCCCAAGCAGGTCCTGCACTGTCAGCACAGAGCCGGATATGGGGCTTGAACTCACGAACAGTTGAGATCATGACCTGAGCTGAAACCAAGAGTCGGATGCTCAACCAACTGAGCCACCCAGGCACACCACTCATGCCAGTTCTTTACATTTGTTCTGAATTCAGTATCATCTGTATATTCCCCCTTACTGATCAGTCACATTATTACACATATCTTTCTCTTTTCCTATACCATATTTCTTCTTTCCATCTTTAATGAAACTATTTGTGGCCATTAGCTTGTCAAGGGTTTCGGAAAGGGACGCAGGGGTTTTGAAGATCCAAATGTCCCCTATAGTTGGCAGGTTGTTCAGGAAGGGCTCTGTGTGGAGGTTCCAGGCAACTAGAACCATTTGCAATGAAATGGTTGCAGGCCAGGATATTTGTCTTCTATTCTCTGTTATCTCCCTTCTGCTTTTGTATGGTTACTTATCCATGTTCTCTATCCTCTTTTCCTTCTTTTCATTTTTCTTCATCTAGTCAGAATAGTTCTTGGTAAAGCATTCTGATGGAAAGTTAAGAGGAAATTACGTTAATGGGGGCTAGAAATAGAGGAAGTACTTTCTCACACAGTGGAGAGAAAGAGAGATCAGATACCCTGGCTGCAGGCTTCAAAGGAATGGCAGGTTGTTGTATGACAGAGCAAATCAATCAGGATGGATCCAAAATGTACAAATTATGTGCAAAGAAGGAGCGGAATGGCTTGAACTCTAACAAATGAGTTCAGACAATAAATCTTTTTTGTCACCATTATTAAAATAACTCTCACAAGAGATTTGTTATGTATACGATGATTTTTTAAACATTATCAGAAATATTATGGACTACAGCCTACCTTGCTATGCCTCAATATCATTCTCTATACCATGGGACTAATATTTTATTACTTCTTTATGGGTTGTTGTAAAAGATTAATACATGCAAGGCACTTTGAACAGTGCCAGCCACACAGAAACTACTCAATAGGGGCGCCTGGGTGGCTCAGTCGGTTAAGCGTCCGACTTCGGCTCAGGTCATGATCTCGCGGTCTGTGAGTTTGAGCCCCGCGTCAGGCTCTGTGCTGACAGCTCAGAGCCTGGAGCCTGTTTCAGATTCTGTGTCTCCCTCTCTCTGACCTTCCCCTGTTCATGCTCTGTCTCTCTCTGTCTCAAAAAAATAAATAAATAAATAAACGTTAAAAAAAATTTAAAAAGAAACTACTCAATAAATGTCAGTGACTCCTTCTCCTTTTATTATTTTTGTCATTACTATTATAGGAGAGGATAAGGTACATATAAACTGATGAGGGTGGTAATGGAGGGCATCCCAAAGGAATGATGTTCAACTGGGGATGGAAGTAAAAAGAGCATGGAAATTACTCTAATTAGAAAAAATTAGCATGTGCAAAGGCACTAAGGTCAGAGGTCCTACTACAGTAGCATCTCCCTCCAGAAGAAGGAGGAAAGGGAGGACAATTTTGAGGAAGAAGTGAACAACAGGATTAAATGCCAGAGAGTTCGAGGACAGTGAGGGCAGAGAAAGAACTTTGGATTTATTGATTAGGAAGCCACAGTGTTATGGGCTGAATTGTGTCTCCTCAAACTTCATATGTTGAAAGCCTAACAGTACACCTCAGAATGTGACTGAATTTGAAGATAGGACCTTGAAATGGGTGATTAAGTTAAAATGAGTCCATTAGGGTGGGCACTAATCCAACCTGACTCATGTGCTTATTGGAAGAGGAAATTTAGACTCACCAAAAGAGAGGGATGTGACACACACAAAAAAGACCAAAGCCCATGTGAGGGCACGATGAGGAAACAGCTATCTGCAAACCAAATAGAAAGGTATCTCTGAAGAAATAAACCTGCTGACACATTGTTCTTGGAAGTCTAGCCTCTAGAACTGTGAGAAAATGAATTTCTGTTGTTTAATCCCCTGGTCTCTGATATTTTGTTATGGCAGTCCTATAAAACTAATCCATACTGTTACATTCAAAGAGAGTAGGTAATGCAATAGTTATATATAGTCATAATAGTCATAATGCAATAAGTTAATGATGAGTGGACGGCAAGGAATTAGAAGCTATTGGAAAAGTAATGGATTTTTAGGGGGTTGAAAATATACCATGATTTTTCCCCAGAGGATTTGGTTACTGTGGGGATAGTTTCTTCTAAGTGACTTTGAGATTTATACAGTTTTTGCTTTCTTTAAGATTTATTTTTATAATCAAATAATTTTAAAATACCATGTAGAGAAATTACCTTATCGGTACTTGAGTGTCATAGCTGAATCTCTCTCATGACCACAGGGTGAGCCATGGTATTTACTCTTACAGTGATGATATCAGCAATTCCAAAGTTGGAAATGTTGTAGTTTCCCTAGAGTCAGGGAGAGTTCTATTTTTGTGGCAAGGGGGTGGGGGAGGATGATCCTCGGGAAGAGACAAAAAAGTATTGGGGGTAGTCTTTGTTTCCTTCTAAAATAGTATCTTTGTCTCGAGTTCCAACTCTTGAATTGCAGAAATAAGGCCACTCACACATTCAAAAAATATTCATCAAGCAGTATTAAATATGCAAGGTCAAGAATTCAGGATTTACAAGAGTTAACCATCTAACTTGATTTCATACCATCCTCTAAAGTTAAGCCTGTTCTCACTGATGCAAAGCTTCTTTGTGTCTCTGTGGTCTTGCCTGACGTTCTCGTCATCCTCACTACGATTTTGGTTATGTTTTATTTATACCTGGAATAGCATTCAATCACTAGTCCAAAATATTCTCTATGCTTCTCAATTCTATTCCTCTTTTAAGGTCTGCTCAAGTCCTTCCTCTCATAATGAAGTTTTATCTCTATACTCTAATCAAAAGGAGTCTGTTTTTTATTATTTCCCATAATGCTTATATTCTATCTATCCTCCAGAATAGGATGAGAATTATTGGCCTTGGTCTTGGACAAACTTTGGCTCAAATGTGAGATCTTTAATTTGACAGCCATTCAACTTTGGGTGAATTGGTTAATTTTTCTGAAACTTCATTTGTTTTCTTGCAAAAGTAAATGAGTAAAAGGATTGTGTTAATAATTAAATTAGACTCTGTGTTTGAAGTACAAAGCATATAGTTGATGACCAAGAGCCTGTGTTCTCTTGGTTAGAAGGAAAAGTAACTTACTCTAAGTAAAAATGAGGTTCTCTTAAAGACATGAGGATGTCTCACAATAATCCAGGACAGACTAAACAACCGGGCTGCAGAGTCAGTGGGAATTGAGGCAATCTTAAGTGCCAGCCACTTCCCCATCTTTGTCTTTCTGTCGCATGGCATCCTGTTTCCTCTCTGCAGTTACTCTGATCTCTCACTGCCAGCCAGCTTCTCTGAGTCTCAATTTCCTCATAACATGGCTCAGAAATGGTCACTGCAGCCCAAACTCTAGATGAACCTTCAGCTCAAGCATCCAAATTACAGGTAACTATCTTGTTCTTTCAGTTCAAATTCCTCAAGCAGAGGGTCTAATTGGCTTTGGCTTCTCTTCAAATGAGATCACCAAAATTGGTGTCCTGCCTAGAATGGGCCATCTCTGCCAGGGGCCAGCCCTTCCCACCCATTTGTTACCTGGTCACTTTGTAGTTTGCCATTTGCCATATGGGAGAAAGGAATGACAGATTCCCTAAGAGAGAGAGACCCTAGTGGAAGAAAGCTGGGGAGCAGCTACCATAAAATATTTCTAGGATTTCAAATGCAGTATTCACTGCTCCTAACAATTGAACACTGATTTTACTCTATCATTTGTTTTTAATACTTATTTGCCCCAAATGATTGTATTTTCTTTTGTCAACCAAGATGTTTATAATACATGCCACATAGCACTTTATATACTGTTAATATTTATTCATCAGCATTCATCAGACATTCATTAGACACCTACTTGTCAAGCACTATTACTACAGATATGGTAATAAATCAAATAAACACAATTCATGATCTTGTGGAGCTTACATTCTGAAATTTTTTGTTTCTATGTATGATCCTACTTAGGCACAGGAGATTGGAAGAGTTGTAATGACTTTATGTAATCATCTTCAGAGTGAAGCTTTCCTTGATCACCCAATTTAAAAGTGCAACCACTACCACTGTTATGCCCATTCAGTTTTCTTCTTTCCCTGCTATATTTTTCCTCCCTAGCATTGCTTTAACACATAATGTATTATATTTATGAATCTGTGGTCTCTATTACTAGAATGAAAGCTTGTAAAAATAAGAATTTTTATCCCTTTTCTTCCCTGTGTATTTTCAGCACTGGTATTTGTTGAAAGCACGAATAAGTGAAGGTCTGAATAAATCATCATACTTAATTTTTGTCAAGCACATATTTACTGTTAGGCACCGTGTGAGCTATTCTTGTACATATTGGTTTATTTACCCTTCACAATAACTCTGCGAGGTTATTTGTTATGAGTATCACCATTTTATAGGTTGAAAAAAGGAAGCATAAAAACTAAGTTTCTTGCCCAAATTCACGTAGCCAGGAGTGAGAGACAAACTTGAATTCAGGTCTTCCTGATTCTAGAGCTCATGTTCTTCACTGAAGAACCATGTACAACTTTTAAATGAAATACTGGCTTAGAGAAATAATGATGGGTCTGCACTGGTCCATGCCTCACTGTAATATTCATTTGTTTGATGACAATATGGATGTAAGGTGGACTTTTGGTTGAGGAAGCAGTGTAACTGGCTTGCTATGCTTGAGTGTTCTAGGCTCCATATCCTTCCTCTCTCCTGCCAGAATTCTCGGGAAGTATGTACACCAGAGGAGAATAAGGAGATAGAGGGAAAGAGGCACTGTAGAAATGCAGCATAGCCATTCACAGAATTCTGAATTATTTATTCTTCCAAGGATATACGCATACCCACATCTCTTCTATCTAATAAAGAAGAACTCTTCATTGATGTGATGATTGATTCCAATATCTGTGTCCTGTAGGAATTTGTAGTAAAGTGGGGGTAACGAGGCAACAGCAGGGATATATGCTTAAGGTTGTAAGTCACATAGCACAGGTATCTGACTCAATGTTTCTTAGAGGAAGATTTCCAGGGTGCTGAGGGATGCCTGACACATGAGGAAGCAAAAATAATAAAATACTGAGGTAAATCATGCATGGCCTCGTGGGCCCACCAAGAATGAGAAGGCTCATATTCCTCTCGAAACAGAGAGTAGCAGATATCTCCTTTCCTCTTTTCTAGTACTGAGACTACATGCCATAAATCCTTTATTCATAATATAATGAGTTCAGTCTAATTTGCTTCTGCATTTAAAATTATTCATTTATCTTTTATTCCTGATGGAATCAGAATCCTAGAGCTGAAAAAAAAATTAAGGTTATCTACTCACCATTTTTTTTTTTTTCATTCAAGACATCTTAGTTTTCCTAATTAGATATAAAATCAGTGGGGGAGGGAGCTTCCTTTACCATCTCTTTGGTTCCAGATCCTACTGTTTTTCACTATTATCTTAAAGTAAATATTTGCTGCCCTGGATTGTATTTCTTTGAAGTATTGGTCTAGGAGGCTTGTAGTAAACAAAAATATTTATCTTGTAAATAATGCAAGAAGCCAAGTAACAATATCACCTTGCTCTGAGTACAACATGAAAACAGCAGATAAACCCGTAGGCTGTGTCCCCAAGCTGGTGTCAAGGCTCTGAGGAGCTATGAATGTAGCCACTGAGATTCTGAAGAGCCTCTCGTTCCAATAAAGAAGGACAGGACACACAGTTCATAATAAGCTCATCAAACCTTTACGCTTTTACTCAGAGACAGTTGTGAATCAACTAGAATATAGTACAGGCTTTAAAATAAATGATAAAGTATAAAAGAGATTAAAGGAATCAGAATTTGAAAGCATAAACAACCCATGTAAAAAACACTGAAATGGAGATTTCATACTCAAAACATACCAAAATAACATTGTGGCAATGATGGCAGGGTCTGAAATGATTTTCTGATGATAGAACTGAAGAAAAGAGTGCAAATCACAAACATGGTAAAGCTAGGTAATTGGACATTCTTAATTAATGCATTTGAAAACCAACTAATTCTAGAAATAGTAGCTTCCGGTCTTGTATTTAGTTTTCTTCCTCTTAATTTCAAATCTCAACACTGCCAAGAATGGAGCTACAAATAGCTGTGTGTCTTCTGTGGAATTTCCCAGTTCCCTTGTGATTGTGTAGAACTTCCATAGATTTTGTCTAGTGGATGTAACAAAAATGGTAGTGTTTAGTTGAAACAAGTTAAAAAACCAAAAGGTACACTCTGCTTCATGCTTCAGGCTAAAAGAAGAAAACAAAGGGGCGCCTGGGTGGCGCAGTCAGTTAAGCGTCCGACTTCAGCCAGGTCACGATCTCGCGGTCTGTGAGTTCGAGCCCCGCGTCGGGCTCTGTGCTGACCGCTCAGAGCCTGGCGCCTGTTTCAGATTCTGTGTCTCCCTCTCTCTCTGACCCTCCCCCGTTCATGCTCTGTCTCTCTCTGTCCCAAAAATAAAAAAAAAAAAAAAGAAGAAAAAAGAAGAAAACAAAGCAAACCCAGTCATTCAAAGCAAACCCAGTGCTTTGCTTCCTGTTTTCAGTATGGGTCAAAGAAGGCACTGTCTCCCAGACTTGGGTTGTGTGAAAAACAGGCATGCCAGTAAAGGTAATTTAAATGGAAGGAAAAGTGATGTTCAGGGACTGTGGAAGTCAGCAATCCATCCAGTAAACTAAACTACTTGTCTATCTTAAAAGAAATAAGGGGGAAATGAAGCTGTTGAGACCCGAGAGCCAAAATTAGAGTAATCACATTGTAGAAATATCTCAATCCTTCTCCTTTTCCCCTTTTTCTCCTCTTTTCTCCCCCAACCCTGTCTGTCTCTGTCTCTGTCTCTCTGTCTCTGTCTCTTTGTCTCTGTCTTTCTCTCTCTCTATATATACATATATATCCATTTCCCTTTCTTTTTTGACATATTCATGAAATTTTATGAAAACATAGAGGATTTTAATGTAACAGAACAATATTTCTCAATGCTTAGTGTTTCTGTTAGTAGAAAAATGGAAACACTGGTAGTTGATTTAGATAGTATTAAATTAAAAATCTCTTTTGTTCTACTTTGTAAGATATTAAAAAAGAAAGAAGCTTTTTCAAGTACATCAGAGATAGACAGCTAGCAGCTGGGTAATTATGTAATCAGATTTGAAGTGTACATTCATTAATCCATTCAGCAGATATCTCTTGAATACCTAATATGTGACAAACAGTTATACGGCTTTCCAAAACTCAGGCCATTCATGGAAGAGCTTTGGTATTCATATGTACTAATTGCATTTGATGGTGTACTGTGGCATCTTTTGAGAATATAAATGTATGTTTTATTTAGCCCGTGATGAACAGTTGCTTGAGCCATTAGGCTCTTCTATGAAATTGACATGACACGTTGGTCATATTTTGAGGGATTTTTCTTCATAACATGTTTTTTTTTCAGGTTAAATTTTGCTAGCAGATCCTTATTTCCTCAGAGTTAATCATACACATGCACCTTGTTGACAATTGCAGGATATTGAATTTAAGAAAACAAGTTTTCAGGAAATTATTAAACTTATTGAGTGATTTACTGTCCTTGTAGTTTGAATTTTCTTGATGCCTTGTTTTTTCTTTTTTTTTTTTTTTTATCATTTTCTACATATTCCATTTGAATGCTGGAGACAATGTCCTCTAGAATAAAGAATGGAGGAAACTAGACTGATCTAAAAGGCTTAAAACAGAAAGAACAAAGTCTGTTGTTCAAAGGCAACTGAACAAGGAACTAAACAACTTAAGTTCTAATCCCAACTCTGGGACCAAAGAGATAGACCATTTTCATTAAGACATGTGTCCTTTCTATACCTCTTCTCTATTAGTTGCTAGCATTTATTGAACTCTTACTATGTTCCAGGTAACTGTTTTAGAATGTTTCATGTGCTAGCTCCTTTTATTCCCTATATATGTGTGTGTGTGTGTGTGTGTGTGTGTGTGTGTGTGTGTGTGTATTTAATTTAAATTCAAGTTAGTTAACATGCAGTGTAGTTTTGGCTTCAGGAGTAGAATCCAGTGATTCATCTCTTACATATGACACCCAGTACCTTCTTTTATTCTTACAACAATCTCTATTGGTACTGTGATTATCCCCACTTTACAGATGAGTGGGGAACAGAGCTATTAAGTAACTTGTCCAAGCATGTATAGTTAGAAGTAGAGGAACTGGTGTTCAAACCCAGGCAGTTTGTTTATCACTGCACTGTACTGCTTCCCCACAATACCTTTTATTAAATCACTCTAATGAAAAAACCAATGGGATAATGGCTACAATATTCTGAAATTTTCCTTTTGGTTCTTTTTAGACTATTTAAAATTATAAACATAGTACTTAGCCAGTTACATAGTTTATAAAGTTAAAATTAAGATATTTCATTCCTTAATACCAATTCTACAAATTTGTCTGTTAACAGTTTGCTGTGTATCCTTTCAGAGATTTTCTATGCTCAAATCACATGTATTTTTTAAAGCAAAAATGTAATATAGGGTAAGTATTGTTCCACAGTTTTCCTTTAAAACAGAATAATTTATGATATACATCTTCTCCATCACTACGTATAAATTTACCAATTTTCTTAAAGAACTGCCCACAATTCTACCTTATGAATATATAGCAATTAATTTAACTCTGCTTCTACTGATGAGTTTATACTGCTCCTAAAATTTCAGGATTACAATAACTTGACAGTGAATGGTCCTATATATATACACACACACACACACACACACACACACACACAGGTGTACATGTGCATGTATTTCTAGAAAATGGATTCCTAGAAGTAACATACTTTTGAAAATCATGAAGGATAATATTAATTTAAAGAATCACTTGTGACTAACTTACTTTTTTTTTAACTATTTTTTTTTTTAATTATTTGTTTTGAGACAGAGAGAGAGCAAGCAGGGGAGGGGCAGAGGGAGGCGGAGAATCCCAAGCAGGGTCCACACTGCCTGAGGGAATTTGGAAAAAGGGAGCAGGCAGAAGTCAGGAACATTTTTGTTTCCTCCAGGCAGGGGCTGCGCTGTGAAGGTGTGCTGTCTGGAGTGGTTGCTATTCCCTTGTAACCAAGAAGACATATGCCCAAGGATGAAAATCAGTGTATGGAAGATGCCAGAGTTCAATCAGCTGCTGAACTAACCAACTCTGGAGATTCCCTACCTCTGGCCTTCTTGTTAAAAGAGTTACAAAGGTCTTGATTGTTTAAGGAACTTTTACTGGTGTTTTGGTTAATGTAACTGGAAGCAGTCTAGTTGATCAATAGTTACTAGTTCGGAGCACTTCCTCAGTTTCAAAAGCCATATTAACGTATCCTACAAATCCTATTTTGCCAAACCAAAGTGAAAGTTTCAATTATTATCCAACAAATTCAGATTATGTAGAGAACCTCTAAATCAGGCTTCAAAGTCTTCTTTTAGCAATAGAAGTTTAAGCGGGGGAAAGAGTGGGTCCTAAATTTGCTTTTCCTTTGACTGTGGAGGTAAGTTGAGAATGTTATAAAAAAATGCAGAAGTGAGAACAAAGTACAGGTTTTCCCCCGCTAACAGGAGAATGTTCCGATGAAAAATTTTGTAAGCTGAAATGGTATAAAGTGAAGAAGCAATCACCATTAATTTATGTGGAAAAAATTTTCAGCACTTCCAGGCCCCCAAAATAACCTCCTTTAGGTTTTTCTGATACCTAGGACACATTTTGCTAACACTAGCACAAAATAAATTGAGATAAACACAGACTCACAGACTCAGTTCAGAACTCTGGCAGCTATTGCTGAGGTGCTGAGTGTAGTTCCCAGGGAAAGAGCTTGGTGGCGCCATTCTCGCTGTTCAAGGTGCGCTGCCTAACAGGTTCTCTCTGAAACAAATGAGGAATGTTATTTTCAATTTTTACCTTTTCTCCTAAGAGTGAAAATCCTCTTCAGATTTCTATTAGTGAAAATAGGTACTAACATAGGTTTTCTGTAAAAGGGAAGTGGCATAATGCAAAAATTCTGAAAAGCAGGGGGTATCTTTGTACTCTTTTTCCTAAGTTGTAACTATTACAACACCATCACACAGTGTGAAGGAAAAAAAAAATCTCATAGCCATTTAATGCACATCAACTGTTTTAGAGAGTGATGAGCTGATGGAGACCAGTTTAGCCTTTCTTCTAAAAGTTCAGAATTCCCAAATATAAACAGTTTAATTTCATTGTATTCTAAGCTTTTGAGCAAAGTGTTCTAAACTTATGAGATGTTGTCTGGCATGCATAATTTATACTAAGTTTATATTTTGTTTTCAAAGGGTCATTTTTGTTTTGTCTATCATTGTCAAACACTTGGGATCTGAAATTAAAATCTTATTCACAAAAGAAATTAGCTCAACACTTATAAATTAACAGGACTCTCATGGAAATGGATCTGACCTAGATAATCAAAGCTATTCTGCTGGAGTTTTGATCAGAGTTTTAATATTAGTTTAATCAGAGGTAACACTCTCTAAATAAAGCACATAGTATTTTATTTCATCATATAGTAATTTAATTTTCATAACTTAAACTGGGAGGCTTAAATTATATCATTTGCCACTTTCTCGTATTGTACATTCATGTTTAAAAAAAGATAACGCATGCTTACATTGATGATTATGAAATCTGCACGTTCCTTCTGGATCAGAAAAGTCTGAATGCCTACTGAATGTAATGGTCAAGAGTGTGGTGTTTGAGGTCATGTGCTTTTGGATTCAAACACCTACTCTCATTTACTTTGACATCTTGCACAAATCATATTATGGCCCTCCAGCCTTAGTTTCTGCAAGTATAAAACGGAAGCAGTGGAGTGTTATATGAATAACGTCTACTTCATAGGATTTGAAGAACAAATGAAATTATGTAAGGTACTTAGCATGGTGGCTGACCCATTAAAAGTGCCTCCAAAATATAAGTTATTGTAGACAAAAATACTCAACTCCCTTCTGTTTGTGTAGATCATTAAATTTTCTAAATTATTTCTTATATCATCCCAATTTATTCTGAGACAAATGAAAAGATAAGACAGATATTAACATAACCATTTTATAGAAGTTGTAAAAAGGGATTGTCAGCAGGCCTGAGATCATTCATTTTATGTTCATTCATTCAATATTTACTCAAAAAATATTTATTGAGTGTCCACTATGGACCAAACACTGAGCAAGGCACTCCAAGATACAAATTAATGAAAGAATCAAAACAAGAATTGTCCGTTATTTTTGTGACCTAGTATGTGGTCACACCAACCCCCTTTTTGTGCAATTTACAATTTCTTTCTGGAAAACTTATCCTTCCCTTATTGTTTGCAACCTTGATGGTACAAAGGGACATGGCATAAACTAAGGCAGCCAGTCTCAGTAGCCTGGGTTTTGGAAACTTATGGGGAAGGACACGAGGATAAAAAGAATCGCAGTTTGTTCAGCCCAGATGATGCCTTCCATTAGTCCATGTAAAGATGCTCAGAGCTGCTCTAACTTAAGCCCTGATTATCTGATGCTATAATGTAGGTAAGATTCTCTCTTTCTCTCTATGTCTCTGTATATGTATTCCCCCCTTCCTTAGGTTAACCAATGTCAGATTATATTGCTTTCAACCAAAGAAACTTAACTTAGAAACTTTGAAAGTGTGACATCACTCATCCCCAGAAGTCTTGGAATCTGTTTCTAAGAAAACATTGGTATCACGGAGTGTGGTTTTAAATTTTCTTTATAGTTTCTGCCAGAGTTAGCTTGCTTTTAACAGACAAGCCTTGACATTCATACTTACCAAATTCATCCCATCTAATTACGATCTGTTGATATTTTCTAGCAGTGCATTAGAGATCTATGCTTTTACTTAATATCTGCTCCTTTGTTCCCATATATGTACATAACAAATTGAGTTTAATCCTGCACTGAATCCAATCTGTAGTGTGCTAAGATGCTTTATAAGAGGACTGTCCTAGAACCTAGATTCTTGGTCTTCTCTATTCTTTCAGAACCTCCTCAATCTTGGGATTGGTTTTCCAGCTCATATCCTTAGTTGTTGGTGCTCTAGCTTGTTATATGTCAGGCACTGAGTACTCACCTTTCGTTTTTACTCTGAGTATCTTTCTTTCCTGGAAAGCCTTATACTGTAGTCTTTGTGACTACTCTATCTTAGTTTTATTTTGTACCTAGGAAGAGAGAAAGTACTAATTTATTGATGTTCCCTTTACAGCTGAAGCAAAACCAAATAATGGCATTATTTTTTTTAGGCTAATCTATTTCTCTGAATCTTCATTCCCCATGTTTGCTCCATTTCTCTTTTCCATTCTATAACAGTCCAGGCTCTGCCTTATGTCTTTCCCTTATGTAGTCAATTTTCTCGGTATAACAAACTTCAAAATCTCAGTGACTTAGCACCAAAAAAATTTTTTTTTTCACTCATGGATCTGTTGATGAGCTGAGTTTGGCCTCAGCCTGAATGTTGGGTGCAGATCTGCTCCATGTATCTCCTTGCTTCTTTGATAGCATATGTTACTTTCATGGTGGATGGCAGAGATGCAAACTTCTGAACCAAATCCTGAAAGCAACCTAAAACCTCTGCTTATATCATAGCTGCTACAGTGTGTTGGCCAAAGTAATTCACATGACCAACATTAGTGCCAATGGGGGTGGGCAACATACTATTTACTTGGTGAGTGATACTGTAAGGTTGTGTACAATTTTATAGCAAGGTGGGAAGGAAGAATTAGAAACCATAATCTGGTCCACATCTCCCTATGTTCTCCTAGAGCCTGGCATATATCCATTCTATTTATCTCATGCCTTCAGAATCTAAGGTGAGCTAAGAACAGAAGGAAAGCAGAATCCTACACAATACAAACCCATTTAACCTTAGTGTTAGACCTTGCAAATAAAATACCATGTTAGTTTTGTTTTGTTTTGTTTTGTTTTGTTTTGTTTTGTTTTTAACCAAGAGTGTAGAGAGGGAAGAAAGCAGTATTTTATGGTGTTCTGGCAAAAGCATTTAGACCATATTTCATAGGAATTCTATATATATTCTAGACAAATTGCCTTCCATCTATCTTGAAAATATAAACATAAGTTTATTGACTACTCAGTATGTGGCAAGTACAACGTATGTTCTTTATGAGCATCACCTTTTACAATTCTTATGAAACCTCTGTGAAGTTTATTGATAAAGAAACTCAAATTTAGAAAGGTTTAGTTTTCACAAAGGTAAGATTAATTGTTCTGTAGCCATGGCAACAATTAGTCAACAGAACTGTTTTTTTTTTTTTGTTTTGTTTTTTAAATTTTTTTTTCAACGTTTTTTATTTATTTTTGGGACAGAGAGAGACAGAGCATGAACGGGGGAGGGGCAGAGAGAGAGGGAGACACAGAATTGGAAACAGGCTCCAGGCTCCGAGCCATCAGCCCAGAGCCTGACGCGGGGCTCGAACTCACAGACCGCGAGATCGTGACCTGGCTGAAGTCGGACGCTTAACCGACTGCGCCACCCAGGTGCCCCACAGAACTGTTTTTAAATTTGTCACTTACAGTGAATGCACTTTCATAAGCCAACTTATCAAGGCCAGTCCTCTGCTTCTGAAAGTTAGCCATTCAGGACTTGCACCAGTAAACACATTGCTGAGTTTTAACCCATCAACAGCAGTTTTTACACCTAGTAATCAGGTTTCTACAGATGCCCCTAAAAGTCTCTATGAACTGCATGCCTCCCCAAATTTTATGGAAGACCAGCTGAGCCTGTGCCTAGCCAGTCTCACTCTTTCTTGCTGTAGTAAGAATATCTTCAGCCTTTGTCTTTTTATTTCAGAGAATGTGTGATGGTTTCATGGTCTTTTGAGAGTAATTTATCCACATTTGCACAGCTGGAAAATGGTAAAGTCAAGCAACAAACCTATTCCATTTGATTTCAGAGCCTAAATTCTTACTTAGCACACTAATCTGCCTCTCCTCATTCCACAGTAGCTGCTGCCCAGGTACTCTTCCCTGGAACAGTTTAGCCTCTGGGTTAATTCAACCTTTGGATTGTAATTTAATTTTGCATATCTAAACTATCCAACTAACTTGCAAGATCAGTTGAGCCTTACACAATTTCACATTCCCAGTGACTAATTTATCCATTATTCATTATTAATTTAAAAGATATTCAATGGAGTACTTAATATGTGCTAGGCACCGTGATAGTGATGAAATTAAGAACTTTCAGCTCTCAAGGGCTTAAATGCAATGTGAAATGTACCACCACCCATATAGGGTACAGCAGGACCTGAGAGGTAAGAGTGCCTATGTCTGTCATTAGCATTATGTAAATTGCCAAATGATTGTTATTTGTATATTCATTCTATGAAGCAATTATTTTATGGCAGAGAAAAATAGTCCTCAAATTGTTAAAACCATTCATAAGTCAAACATTGAATCAGGAATTGTTCTAACCCAAATATGAGTTCTTTAGAAGGAGGTCACATCATAAATTTGCAGTTTATCAAGTGATAAGACATTTAAGTCTGTCATTTTCTGTTTCTACTGCCCTAAAGGTTTTTATTATTTATAAGTGCAGTTATAGTTTTCTAATATAGAATATTACACATTTCAGATAACTGATGCAAAACATTGAGAAAATATGGAAAAAAACTTTCATGATATTTAGTAAAACAGGAACTGGCTTAATAAGGAGACAGAAATTTAGAGTGATCCTTAGTTTCCAATTATACTGGTTCTTTTTTATTTTGGAGACAAAGCTATTTTTCTGGACACTTCCCGCTCCTTTTCCTTGGTATTCTATCAGTTTTGAAACATAACGTAATCACTAAAATAAAAGTGTTGTAGTTTATACAGAAGATGTCAGTGCTTTAGGCATAGAAACAATGTTTTCATTTAGTCTTGATTAATGAGTGGGCACTGCCTAGGATTTCAGTGCTTTTTCTTTTTTTGGTCTTTCCCAAACAACTTTGACCTTTGTTGATAAGTTTCCTGGCAGAACCATGAACTCAGGGCCACTGATTGATTGTCATGTCTGCCTCAGGGAGAACCGGATTCTTTTCTGTCTGCTACTGCTGCATTGAGTTGTTGTGAGGTGATATGTGACATCTCCTGAGTTACAGTGATCTGTGGTCATGATTAACCAAAAGGCAGTAATTTTCAAAAAGTTTAAAACATCAGTGGAAAAGTGATAATTCTGACTGTGATTACTGCAATTTGCTTTTGATCCCTTTCTCCCTTATGGAATCTCTGTGACTCCAGACTGCCCAGCCTCCCCTCCCAGTATACCAGCACTATTTAAAAAAAAATTTTTTATGTTTATTTATTATTGAGAGAAAGAGAGAGAGCACAAGTGGGGCAAGGACAGAGAGAGGGGGAGACAAAGAATCTGAAGCAGGCTCCAGGCTCTGAGCTGTCAGCACAGAGCCCAATACAGGGCTTGAACCCACGGGCTATGAGATCATGATCTGAGATGAAGTCAGATGCTTAACTGACTGAGCCACCCAGGTGCCCTTTAGCACTTTTGAATCCTGAAAGAAATATTTTCTCTTGTATTCTGAATCTATATGTCCTCCTTTTGTCCAGAGTGTGCCTATTTACAAACCCAACACCAGAAGTTAACTGATCACTGGGATTAGATAAAATTATTCTTATACTATTAAAAGCAATATACTAATTATAATTTATTGATCATTTCTTAAGTTCTATAAAAACTTAATGTCACTTAATCCTCATAAAATCTATATAAAACAAGTACTATCATTATCCCCATTTTATAGATTACAAAGCTAAGTTTTAGAGAAATAAATCATTTGCTCAAGTTTTGGTAGTCATGTTCTGGTAGTCTGTTCTAAGTGGCAGACCAGGCTTCCCATCCAGGTTTTCTTGATTCCAAAAGTCCTAGTCTTTTTTGCAGAGCTGCCTAACATGTATCAGAGGCTGATAAGGGTTTTAGAGGGACCTTTATAGTTTGGTAAGAGATGGTGTCCACAGAAATGCTGTTCACCTTAGAATTTTAAACATCAACAGAAACTTGTAGGGGAAAGATACTTTTTATCAAGTGGTAGCTTTCCTGAAATTTCTCAAAAACTGCCACATAGAAAGGTCTCTCATACCCTAGAATCAGGCTAGCTGTGTTCAGCACACTAATAAGTGATAACAGCAGGAAGAGGAGTTCACTGATGTGTGCAGCCTTTTGCCTTGTGATGACTATCTATCCTCCTGTACTTAATCAGTAAGCAAGGGAAACATAGAATCGTAATGCACAGAATTATGGAGCATTATGTCAGAAGTGATCTTAGAGGTGACTGAATCTAAACACTTCATTGTCAGAGGAAGAAACTGTCCCAGAAGTAAAGTGACTTATGTGCACCCAGCTGTGAATTAGGTGGTGGAGTCAGAACTCAAATCCTTTCCTCCCTCCCCTCACTCTCCCCCTTCTTGCTCTTCTTGATCTCTTTTTTCCCCCTCTGCCAGCATTTATATGTCTGCTATGTGTCAGTCACTGGAGAGTGGGAATACAGTGTAGTAAATGCAATAAAAAATCCTTGCCATAATGGAGTTTATGTTAGTGGGGAAGGGCATATTAACAAACAAATAAATCAATAAAATTTATGCTATGCCAGATGGTGATAAAAGCTATGGGAAAAAATACAGCAGGGAAGGGTGAGAAAGTGATAAGAGAAGGGAGTGATGCTATTTCAATAAGGTCCTTCTTAGAAAGGGGGTCATGAGGAGAATTCCAGATGGGGTGACAGCCAGTGGGGAGCACAGTTGGCTTTAACCTGTTTGAGGAATAGCAAGGAGGCCCAGGGTACTGAGAACAGTGGATGGGGGAGTAAAGCCACAGGATGAGGATAAGAGAAGCCAGATGATGTCAGCCATCTGATCTACAAGTAAGCACCTTTACATCAACTTCGCTGCCTCGTTTCAAGAGGCTCGAAGAATAGTGAACCTAACTAATATCTCTTAAAAGAGATGGCTTATGGCGGCCATGGCTTATGTCAGAGACCCTCTCAGTAGAGATATGTAAGGAGTATAAACCTGCTGGACCCGGAGGCAGCATACCCAAACCCAAGTCCTGCCATAATTAGCTACATCGTTGCCTTGTTTAAGCTTCTTTTCCCTTCTCTATTAAAGGAAGATGACGTTAGCTATTTCCCAGAGTTTTCATGAAAACCGAAGGAGATAAAAGCAATTTATGTGAAGGCAGTTTATAAGTTGGATATTTTGAGTAATAGCAATCAGTCAGTCAATAAATATTCTTTTGATCACGTCCAGGGTGAATGTAGTGTTTGCCCTCTGGCATCCAGGAAGCTGTTGCTACATCTCTGTCTGGCAAGGTATTCAGAGAGAGGCATCATAACTGGAAGAAAACAAGAAAAAGAAATGATGTTCATCTTTATCTCTGTCTTTCTACCATGACCTTCAACTTTATTACTCACTTGACAGAAATAGAATGTGGGAGATGGCTGTGAGCAGTGTAGTCTTCAGTTAACCCTGTAATTAAATATAGTTTATTTTCTTCACTGCCGGGGTGAGGGAACTTATGAAATTAATAAATCATATGAAAGTGATGTGGTTTGCTAGATTTCTAGACACAAGTCTGTTTTGAAATGCACCTTGCAGAATGGATTGGGCATGTGCAGAGTAGCAGCAGCATGGTAGACAAGGTCAGTGAGCAGAGTGCTAACCAGGATGACATGGGTCTTGAGTGGTTAAAGAGGGTGACATGAGGTGATAATAGTTCAGGTGATGATAAAGGTGACGACTTTATGTTGGACACTGAAAGTCACAGGAAGCCAATGATGTGGTATGATGTGATGTATCTTGAAGTCTAGGGAAGTTTCTGGTGAGTGCAGGCTCTGGGACTGTATACGTTGGCAAAGAGAAAGGGAAAGTGAAGCAATTAACTCATAAATTTTGTCAAGATGAGTGGACATATGGATAATTCAGGCATGCACCACTGCTTTTGATCACAGTGTTGGAATGACCAGAGAAGCTCTCATACATTGACACGTGCAACATTTGTTAACTTGGTATTTCTAATAACACAAGTTATTTTTGTCACATCCATGTGTTTCCTATAATATTATGTACTTAATATTTTCCTTTAAATGACTTTAAGTTTTGAAAAATGTACACACATTTATTTTTTTAAAGGGAATTTACTGTAAATAGGAAACCATTTGTCTTCTCCTAAATGGAAGGTAAAAGTACTTAAGATAAATATATTGATCACAGACCACCTAAAATCATCTCATATATCATGAATAATGAACATACTCTGGTTTGGAAAACATAGCATTATCTTATTAGATTATTATATCAGTATTTTCACTACTTTATCAGCCAAGCAAGAAAGGCTAAGAAAAATTAAGTTGGTGCTTAAGGTCACACTGTTGCTCACAAACACAGCTGGGATGAGCACCCAGGTTATTTGTTCTGGTCTGTATTTATTATGGCCCACGAAGAGGCAGCTGCCAAATAAGAACCTAAGTAGGTAGGTAGAAGTGTGTTCTCAGGACCACCAGGAAGCAATGCATTGTGGTGGCATTGAGACTGCCTAATGGAAAGGCCCTGGACTCTTTCTTTAAATGCCCTAAATGCCCCCCATTGTGAATAACTCCCAGGACAGGTTGATACTGGGGCCTCATCCTCTCAAACACCCGTCCTGGCCACTTAGAGTTAATCCTAGTCTGAAACAAAAAGGAGCACTAGGAATAATTTTCAGTCTGGGAGGTTCTCAGAAGCCCTGGGGAGTCTTACACTTATTTAGACCTAGAGCTTCTTAGAAGACTTTGGATTGGACCAGGGGCCAAGCCTCTGGATGAGCATAGGTCAAGTGGTAGTCCTTCAGCTTCTTTGGTGCTTTGAGAATCCCATCCAGTGACATCAAATCTATCAACATGGTAGGACACAAGAGATATGGAGGACTTCAGGGTAGGATGGGGGAAATGAAACTTTGGGTCATTCCTGAGGGATTTCAGGTCCTGGAAACAATACTAGTAATGTAGCAGGATTCTCACACAGAGAGTCATGACACCAAGGCTTTTCTTTCCAGGAAGCAACGTTATTCCTGCCGGCACCACTCAGTTGGGTTGAGCCCTGAATATCAGAATTGAGCCCTGAATATCCCGTGGCATAGTTTTGTTTTTAAATACATTTTTTATTTTTTTGTCTCCTATATATGGTAACACACACAAACATGTAGTCTGATTAAGTAGTCTCAGTTTACAAGGTCATGAGGGATGTCGTCACGTAGGTGCATAGCCAGGTTACCTTGAAGTTTTTTGTTGTTTGTTTTTGTTTTTTTCCTTTTCTTTCTTTTTTTTTTTTCTTTCCATAGGGAGTGGATTCTACCACAATAATATCAGAGGAAAGTTAAATGACATATTCCTTAGGGTGAAATATCTTAATTTTTTTTTAAGTTTATTTATTTATTTTGAGAGAAAGAGAGTGAGCATGAGTTGGGGTGGGGTATGAGCAGAGACTGAGGGAGAGAGAGAATCCCAAGCAGGCTCTGAGCTATGAGTACAGAGCCCAAGGCAGGGCTTGACTCATGAATGGTGAGTTCATGAACTGAGCTGAAATTGAGTCAGATGCTTAACGGGACTGAGCCACCTAGGGGCCCCTAGAGTGAAACATCTTATACTTAATTAAATATGGAGTGGATACTAAATAAATGCTTATTTGAAAATACAGCAACATTTGAAGTCTTTTCCATGATGAGAGATTATACCCTGGGTTGCACCTTTTTATAGATAATAATGACTCAATATTGGTCATTTTATATAGTTCAATCTGATATTTTGGTAGAAAGTGTGAATTGGGCATCATGGACTTCTGTCATAATTCAGTAGTGAAGGTGTCATTAAACTTGATCAAGACATGCAACTTTTCTGGATCTCAGTTTCTTCATCTTGGTATTGATATTGGAAAAGATTGTTGGTTCCAACTGAGAAATTTGTTTGTTTAATTAAAATTGGAAAAAGAATGATTACTTATAATTTTATTCAGTAAAAATATTTCAGAATATGAGGCCCAGAAAAAGCAATTTTTTGTATGTGAAATTTTTTTTATTTTGAGATACTTTAGGTTCACATGTTATAAGAAATAATGAAGAAGATCTCTACATATTACCAGTTTCCCACTGGTAGCATCTAGTAGTAGTACAATGCAGAACAACATGATAAAAACCGTGGTACCAGAACTTGGATCTTGGTCTATAGTTTTCTTTTTTTGTAGTGTCTTAGTCTGGTTTGGTATCAGGGCAATAATAGCTTCCTAAGATGAATTTGGAGATATTTTCACCTGTTGTATCTTCTGGAAGAGACTATATAGTGTTAATTCTTTAAACTTTCAATAAAATTTTCCAGTGCAACCATCTGTGCCCGGAGATTTGGTGGGAAAGTTTTTAAACTATGAACTCAATTTCCTTAATAGTTTGAGGGCCTTTCTAATGATCTATCTCATACTGGGAAGTTGTGGTAGTTTGTGTTTTTTGAAGAAGTGACCCATTTATTCATGGTTGTCAAAATTTTGAGTGCAGAGCTGTTTGTACCATTTTAAATTATCCTTTTGATTCTCTAAGACCTGTAGTGATATCCCCTGTTGATTACCCAGTAGGGGCAATTTGTATCTTTTCATTTTTTCTTTGTCACACTTGCTAGAAGTTTGTCAACTTAAATGATCTTTTCAAAAAACCAGGTCTTTGTTGCATTGATTTTCTCTGTTGCTTTTTTTCTGGTTTCAACTTCATTAATTTCTGCCCTTATCTTTGTTATTTCCTTCTTCTGGAGTTTGTTTCAACTTTGTTTTTTAGGTTCTTGAGGTAGAGGCTAGATTGTTTATTTGAAACTCTCTTTTCTAATATATGCATTTAAATGATATAAATTTCTCTCTCAGCACTGCTTTAGTTGTATCTTACAAACCCCGAATGCCATGTTTTTGTGTTCTTTCAGTCAAATGTATTTGATTTTCTTTGAGACTTCCTATTTGACCCATGTTTTATCTAGAAGTATGTTATTTAGTTTACAATATATAGTTCTTCTCCTGTTATCTTTTGTCACTGATTTCTAATTTGATTCTCTTGTTACCAGAGAACACACGCTGTATGATTTTAATTTTTAAAAATTTGTTAAGCTTTGTTCTATGCTCCAGGTTATGGTCTATGTTGGTGTATGTTCTGTGGTTATTTGAAAAGAATACTTCATTTTCTGTTTTTGGGGGAGGGTTTCTATAAATGCTGACCAAATCCATTGGTTTATGGCGTTGTTGTGTTGTTGAATATCCTTGCTGATTTTCTGTCTAGCTATTGTACTGTTGCTGAGGTATTGAAGTCTACAGCTATATGTGTGATTTATCTATTTCTCCTTTAAATTCTTTCAGTTTCTGTTTCATGTATTCTGTAGCTTTGATGTTTGATGTAGAGAAAATACATCTTGGATTCTTATGTCTTCTTGATAGATTGAGCCTTTTATCATTATATTACATCTTTCTTTGTCTCTGGTAATTTTCTTTGCTCTGAAGTCTACTTTATCTAAATGTTATCCAGCTCCTTTTTTCCCCCTTTGATTAGTGTTTGTTTTTTTCCCATCCTTTTATTTTCAACCTGACTATAGTAAAAGCTTGCATTGCAAGTAACTTGTTCTGTGAGTGTTCTGCAGGACAAGCAAACATCTCTAACAAATTTTAACTTGATAAATGGGTGATGGCTTACAATATGAGTAACATGTGATGCCGAACATCACATGATCACAACTGAGCCAATGGTTCTTGAAATTCTCTTTGACATATAAGTGCTTTGGATTACAAGCATGTTTATGGAATGCATTATGCTTGCAAACCAAGGTTTTACTTACATTGTTACTTTATTTTTTTTTTTAACGTTTATTTATTTTTGAGACAGAGAGACAGAGCATGAACAGGGGAGGGGCAGAGAGAGAGGGAGACACAGAATCTGAAACAGGCTCCAGGCTCTGAGCTGTCAGCACAGAGCCCGACGCAGGGCTTGAACTCACGGACCATGAGATCATGACCTGAGCCGAAGTCGGACGCTTAACCGACCGAGCCACCCAGGCACCCCTACATTGTTACTTTAAAGAGAGGTTCTTGTAGATAGCATATAGTTGGGTATTTTTTAATTTACCCTGTCAATCTCTTTTAATGTATTCAGATCATGTATTGTAATGTAATTATTGCTGTGCCAGGGCTTACGTCTGCCATTTTAATTTTTATTTTGTTTGTACTGTTTTTTTTTTATTTCTCTGTTTTCGCTTTCCAATATGTGATGGGTTGCTTGAACATTGTTTAGAATTCTATAGATTCATATAGGTTTGCCTATATGTCTTTGAGCATATCTTCTTGTAAAGCTTTTTTAATACTTGCATTATGTATTACACTATATATATACGTAACTTACTACAGTCTATGGATGTCATCATTTTACAAGTTTGGGTGAAGTACAGAAATCTTATCTTCCTTTATATCTCTTTACCCTCTCCATTTCTAATCGTCTAACATGTTTCCTCTTTTTATATATTTAGAACGACAACAGAGGGTGTTAACAATTTTGGCTCTAGATGTCAAACATAATTTAGATAACTCAAGAGGAGAAAAAAAACCCCTATATTTACTCATACGTTTGCTTACTGTGTTCTTTCTTCCTGATATCCCAAAGTTCTTTTATCATTTCCTTTCTTTTACAGAAGTTCTTTTAGGCGTTCTTTTAGGATGTATCTGCTAGTGACAAATTCTTTGTTTTCCTTCATCAGACACTGTCTTGATTTGTCCTGAAGGACATTTTCTGTAGGTATAGGATCATGTGCTGACACTTCTTTTCATTCATTACTCTGGTTTCTAATGAGATATTTCTTATTTTTCTAATTACTCTCCTATAGGGAAGGTGTTTTTCCCCTCTGGTTGCTTACAAGATTTTTTTTCTTTGCTTATTGTTCAGAAGTTTAATCATGGTATTTTTTGGCTTGAATTTCTTTAAATTTACACTATTTGGGGGTACATTCAGCTTCTTGAATGTATAGGTTTATGGTCCTTTCCAAATTTGTCATGTTTATGGCCATCATTTCTTCAAGCACTGTTCAGCTCTGTCCCCTGTCTCCTCTCTTTTCAGGACCCTGAAAATGTGAATGTTAGATATTTTGTCCCACAGGTCTCTAGGTTCTGTCAATTTTTTTTTTTTAACTTTAGCCTACTTTTTCTTTTTTTCAGCTTAGATAGTTGCTATTGTTCTGTCTTCTAGTTCATGGATTCTTTCCTTTGTCATATTCACCCTGTTGGCTAGTCTATTCACTACACTTTGTATTTCTTCTTTTTTTAAATTTTATTTATTTTTGAGAGAGAGTGTGTGTGCACACATGCACATGAGTGGGGGAGAAGAAGGGGCAGAGAGAGAATGGGAGAGAGAATCCCATACAGGCTCTGTGCTGTTAATACAGAGCCTGACATGGGACTTGAACTCACGAACCATGAAATCATGACCTGAGCCAAAATCAAGAGTTGGACACTTAACCAACTGAGCCACCCAAGCACCCCTACACTTTGTACTTAAACAATTATAATTTTTGTTCTAAAATTTCCATTTGATTTGTCTTTATATCTTTTATGTCTTTGCTGAGGTTTTCTATTTTTTTTTCACTTGTTTTCAGTAGGTTCATAATTGTTGATTAATTCATGGTTAACATGGCTGCTTAAAATTTTTGTCAGATCATTCTACTTTCTGTCATCTTGGTATCAGCATCTAATGTTTTTTTTATTATTCAGTTTGAGATTTTTCTGTTTTTTGGTATGAGAAGTAATTTTTTTTTTGAAACCTGAATCTGTGTTGTACTATGAGACTGTGGTTATTGTTTAAGCATTCAGTTTTAGCTGGCTTTCTCTGGCATTGTTCAAGCTGTGGAGGGGGTGTGCCACCTCATTACTACCACATAGAGGTTTACTGTTACCCTCTAATGATACCAGAAGAGAGAACTTCTCATTATTGCTGATTGGAAATGGGAGTTCTGGTTCACTGCATGGTCTTCACTGATAGTGGAGGGGAAAGGAAGAGGAAGTATGCTTGTTATTGATGATCAGGGATGAAGTTCCTGACTCCTTACTTGGTCTTCTTTGACACTACCCTTGTAGGAGTGTTGAGACATCTTGTGATAGCCTATCATGGATGGAAGCCTAGTCTCCCCACTCAGCCTTTGGTGGTGTGGGTGTGGATGGATCCATGGCTCTTCTGTGATTTGGCTGTAGTAAAGCAGTTGTTGTCTAAAAGTTTTCTGTCCTGCTTGACTGTGACTTTCCTGGTCTTTTTGCTAAAAGAGTAGACCAAAAAAAGTTGGGGCTTTTTGTATGTGTCTGTCCATTGGCTTTTCCAGGTTGCCGACTTCTTCAACTTCAGGTTTGGGATATATGAGGTAGAAAGGGAAACTCACCATGGTGTTATTCCATGGGCTTCGAGGTTCTTAACCAGTCTGCCTCTTCTCTCCTCTTCTCTGTACTTTTTAGAGTCTTCTTATGGTCATTTTCGTATGTGGTCCATCTACTTGGTGGGAGGAAAAGGAAAAATTTATCTATCCATTTTCCTGGAAAAAGAGGTCTCAGGAAACATACAATTTAGAAGATCTTTGGCGAGCCTGGGTGACTCACTTTGTTAAGCATCCAACTCTTCATTTCAGTTCAGGTCATGATCTCATGGTTCTATTGATCCCCATATCAGGCTCTGTGCTAATCGTGTGGAGCCTGCTTGGGATTCTCTCTCCCTCTCTCTCTGTCCCTCTTTTTTTCTTTTAAAGTTTTTTTTTAATGTTTATTCATTTTTAAAAGACAAAGAGGGACAGAGCACAAGCAGGAGTGGTACGGAGAGAGAGGGAGACACAGAATCCGAAGCAGGCTCCAAGCTCTTCGCTGTCAGCACAGAGCCCAATGCAGGGTTCAGACTCACCAACCATGAAATCATGACCTGAGCTGAAGTTGGACGCTTAACCGACTGAGCCACCCAGGTGCCTCTAAATATAAGGTTCTTTTAAGCTTTATCCAGCCATCCTTGTTTCTGGGAATAGCATCCTGACCAGCTGACAGACTCACTGACTAACTGACTGATTGATAATAACCAATCTTTATGTTTATCAATATAAGAAATGATGATATATGTGTACTGAGGACAGAGTTAACACTCAATGATTGATGCAGAGATACATAAAGGCTATTTTTTCCCATATTGAAATCTTGTTTTTGCATTATCTAACAAAAAAAGAAAAATTCTAGGGACTCCTACCATAAATTTGCCTCTCTATTTACTTTCAAGTTCTCTTGGTCACTATGGGTTTAAGAGATTTAAGAAATGCAGTTTTGGGGGCACCTGGGTGCCTCAATCAATTAAACATCCAACTTAAGCTCATGTCATGATCTTTGTGTTCATGAATTTGAGCCCTGCATTGGGCTTTGCCCTAGTGGTGCAGCCCTGGTTGGGATTCTTTCTTTCTCCCTCTCTCTCTTCACTCCTTCCCCACTTGCACGTTCTCTCTCTCAACATAAATAAATAAACTTAAAAAAAAAAGAAATGCAGTTTTGAGAAAATTGCCCTATTTATTTTCAGGCCCAAATGTTCTTTATGGGGCGAAGAAAAACTAGTGGTTCTTCGCTCATGTCACAGATAAATTATCTGGATATTTAGCTTGACTTTGTTGTTTAGATACATCTGAACAGTAGGAGAATAAAAAGTAGAGCCCAGTGATTATGAACCTGATGCACTTCTATTGTGTAAACTTAACGCTTATTGAGTTATAGGTTTGTTTGCTGAGTTCCTGAGGCTATCCACAGACTCAGGCAATCACTTCATGAAGTAACTGCCTCATCTCTACAGCACAGCCAAGTACCACAATTCTAGCTGGAAGTCATGTTCTGTACTCAATATTGTAGACACAGCAATCTGGCAATTGCACAGCTAAGTAACTGTTCTATAATAACAATCAGTGTCTGTTAATGACTCAAAATGCAATTGGCAAAGACAACATTTGATAGTTTGAATGAATGGAAGAAACACATTTTCTTCCTCAGCAGACCACACAAAATCAGTGCCTGATTATCAGGCTGGCGGGTGCAATCATCCCACCAGCCATAATGATTATTGAAATTGTTTATGGGCCTCTCAAAAAGATCCTGGGAATAACAATAGATAACATGTTTTAACTGAAGGAGCCAAGACCAAAGAATTAAATCTCACAAAACTTGTTAGTAAAAGCAAATTATTCCTGGTAACTTCAATAAATGGCAAATTACTCTTGGCAACAAGTGATCAATAATGTGTCATTGCCAGAAACAATCACCCACAGTTCATACCCAAGTTAGGAAATCATCCCTAGCATTTTGACAAGTGGGGGCCACAGCCATACTTCACTAATGGTCATGGTTTGATCATAAAATAGTATAGCAGAAATGAAATAATAGTAATAGTAATAGTAATAGTAATAGTAATAGTAATAGTAATAGTAATAGTAATAGTTATTTTCTGTTTTCCTACAAACCAGCAGCCATGATATAATTTTGTTTGGAAAACATCCTTTACTTCTCTGGACATACTATGGAAGCATGAGGATTATGTGGGAATGCACAAAAGCCTACTCTAATCATTATTTTCCCAGATAATGTTAGTGGTAGAACATGGCTCTCCTTAACACCTCATAGTCCAGGTTGAGAATAGATAAGTTTATTGTTTCTTTTCCATGACATATCACTTACATACTACATACTCGTCTTTGAGCCCTTTATCTTTCTATTCTTCTGTCTTTATATCTAGTAATTTATGCCTCTATTCATTGACCCTCCTTTGTACCCATCCACCTATCTTTCTTTTTTAAAATTATGTATGTATGTATGTATATATGTACGTATGTATTTAGAGAATGCGTGCATGAGTAGGGGAGGGGCAGAGAGAGAAGGAGAGAGAGAATCTCAAGCTGGATCCACACTTAGCACACTTAGCCCCTATGCGGGGCTCAATCTCATGAGCCATGAGATCATGACCTGAGCCAAAATCAAGAGACAGACACTTAAATGACTGAGCCACCCAGGCACCCCCACCTATCTTTCACAGTACCTTTCTCTCTAACCAGAAAAAAGTAAAATAAGAAGAAAGAGGAAGGAAAGTAAAGGGAAGAAAATAATATTTTTAAGAGGCAAATAGAACATAAAGAAAAGGAAAATCAGCATGATGAAATAGGAGAAACACGTGTTTCTGGATTCACAATGTACTTTTTTTTTTTTCAGCTCCATTAATTCCTGGCTATATGACCAGGGACAGTTTCCTTGAATCTCACCTCCTATATTTTGCAAGGGATGATACCATGTCTCTACTTACCTCAAAAGATGAATGCAAAAAGTGTCATCAGTTAACAAACATGAAGTCATTCTGTAATTGCAAGGTGCAAAACAAATTTTATATAGTTTTTATAATGAACTTGCATATAATATAGATAATATACTGGATGTTCTCATTTTGTAAGTGTGCATTCTTCTCTAAGAATTTCTTCTAGTATTTGTGTGGTTTTATTTTTAAAAATTTTAATATCTATTTTAACTGGAATTTACCCTTTGCAATGTATGAAAAAGGCACCAAATCTTTCCCCCCATATAGACCTGTAGGTGTTCTAATACCATTTATTAAAAAGTTTATCTTTCCCACTGATTTCAGATGCTGCTTTTGGCATATACTAAATTTTCATATGAAATTGGATCTATTTTGTATTTTTAAATTTTGCCTATCTATTCTTATGTGAATACATGATGTTTAATTCTATGTTCTTCAAAATATGTTTTCCTATTTGATTCTGTGCATTATTTTCTTTTATCTCTCTTGATCACAGTGTTTTCTCTTGTCCATGTTTAAGTGAAGTCATTTTTTTTTTCCACACACTCTCAGAAGAGGAGTGTTGGCCAGCATCTTCCTAGCTTCACAGTTGTAAAACGACATCTTATTATTGCAGAGTGGTCAAATACATGATTTACACTTCTATGACCCACCTTCTTTGTTCTTCTCCCGTACTTTTACCTAGATCTTTTCTTTCATTTAGTCCTAGTGTCTTTATCCTGCTCAGTTTACATTCTACTCCCAGAAGACTCTCCGGGAGGCTGGTCTTTGTCCTACAAAGGAACTTTAGTTGTTTTATTTAAAAATTTTATAGGGTACAAACTGACCCATACCATCTGACCTTTTGCTGTCCCTTTGCACTCACCCACGGCTTGGAGTCTGTGAAACCAGTTCCCACTTTTGGTGTTGTTCTAAGAAGGACCCATGAGCTTTCCAGAATGGATCCCTCAATCTGGGGTTCTTGGGCAATTCAATTTCTGAGTCCTTTTGCTTTCTCAGCTGTCAGAAAATTTTCACCTTCTCTGCTTACTCCCTCACAGTCTCCAGTACAACTGTTGTAGTCAGTTTGCTCTCAGGTCCTCAATGTTGGGGTTGTTAGAGAGAACTTGTTTAGTTTTGCTGTTTTAGTTTTGTTTAGATTTGGCTGCTTTGTTTTGCTATACTGTTTGCTTTGTCTCTTTTGTAGGGGAGTTTGGAAAGTCAAAAACTATCCTGTTCCCCTACAGTCTTCCTTTGAACTTCATCCCTCGGTTTCCTTATAATAGTTTCAAAGGTTTGTATTTCTGTATATAGTTATTGACTCTATGTTTTATTTTCATGTGGGATATGAAATAAGCATTTAACTCTATTTTTTTCCATTTATATAATTTCCCCGCACATACATGCACCTTTTCTTCTTATGATTTATAATACCATATCTCTCACAGGTTTTCATAAATGCTTGGCTCTTTTCTGAGACCTGTATTCTATATTTCTATCTCTACACCAAAATTGCTGTGCTCCAATTACCTTAGGAATTCTCTTTCTTGATCTTTGCTGCTACGAGTCCTCCCCACACCTCTTCCCTATTCTTTGTTGTTGCTGTTCATAATGTACTTCTCTATTCTTTGTCTTCCTCTCATCGTATGAGTTTCATTATCAGCTTGGTAATTTTGCTAAAAATATTGTTGGAGTTTTGGAAAGGCCTGGCTTTTTAAAAACATATTGATTCTTCTCACCTATACATGTGGTATATCACCATTTATTTACAGATTTTATATATATTGAATCCAATAGCTTTCTGAACTCTTTGTTAGTTTTCATAGATTCTCTGTAGAGTCTCTTGAACACTCTTTATAGATAATATCATCTACAAAGAATAATTGCTTTGCTTTCCTAAATTTATATTTCTTTTCTTTAGCTCATTATTCTGACTGGGCTTCCAATTTGAATTGTTTAGTAGTGGTGGTGTAAATAACATTTTTATCTTGCTACCGTTACTAAGGAGTATACTTCCAATCTTTTACCATAAAACATGATGCTTGTTCTGTATTTTTAGAAGATATTTTTATCCAGTTTAAAAAAAAAAAGACACTTCATCTCTTGCTCCCTAAGAGTTTCTATCATGAGTAAGTATTGGATTTTACTGAAGGTGAAGGTCTTTCTTCATCATTTTAGCATTTTGTGTCAAATGTTTTATTTTACTTTAATCTATTTACATGATGAATATATTCAGAATTTTTTTGCCCAATATTAATCATACTTGCATTATTGGTTAAATCCACCTTGTTGATGATATATATTATAATTTATGTCACTAACACGAATTCAGAAATAATGCTATTGGCAATTGGCTCCTGTCTTTCACAAAAGTTCTCGAACAGGGTGGGAGAAAGTACTTATCTTCTTGGAAAAATGGGTGGTAAAGAAGGGAGGTAAGGAAAATGGAACACTAGCAAGCAGCTCTCTTTGGGAAGCAGGAAGGTAACAGGTAGAAGGTATTTTCCAAGCCTAATCTTACCAGGTAACTGAGGCTGTCCTAGAAGTCACAATTGACCAGTACATGGTACTAAACCATATCTAGACTGGGACAGACCTCTACCATGTTGTTGGACCCATAGAACGTCCAGTGGTCTAGCTGTGCAGGTCAAATCAATCATTTTGTTAGTCTTATAACAAAGAAAGTCACCAACTTATGAGACTTTTTTTTTTTTTTGCACTTCATCTACTATATATACAATTTGGTATGAGAGGTGCTCTCTGCCAATGGCCTGAAATTCAAATTGACTGAATCTCACAACCTTGAATCTTAAAGAAATGGAAATGTTAGGCTAATGTTAGTATACCCCCAAGCTGAAGCAAGAAAATTTAATTGACAGCCTTGAAGGAGAGAATAGTGAGGTGCTAGGTCTTTCTCAAAAATCTTATTTAATGTAGAAGTGAGTCTCAGGAAAAACACTGGATTGAGATAGTGTCTTTCCTTGTGAGGCTATTGTTCAAGTATATTCAAAAGAGCAGCCACTAAGAGGCAAGTGGATAAAAAAGGCTGTATTAGAGTTCTCTAGAAAACAGGACTGAGACATAGGCAAAGATATAGACATAGATACAGATTTGGTGATATCTAGATCTAGATATCTATCTATCTATCTATCTATCTATCTATCTATCTATCTATCTATAGATACCACTCATATATCTATCTATATATAGATATAGATATAGATATCGAGAGAGAGAGAGAGAGAGAGAGAAAATGCAATTTATTATGAGAAATTGGCTTACAAGATCATGGAGGCAAGAAGTGTCACAATTTGCCATCTGCCACTTAGAGATACAGGAAAGACAGTTGCTGAATTTTAGTCCAACTCCGAGGCCTGAAAACCAAGGGAGCTGATGGTGTAAATTCCAGTCCAAGGGTAGAAGAATGAGATCTCAGCTCAAGCAGGCTGGCGGGAAAAGGGATGTATCCCTTCTTCCTCCACCTTGTGTTGTATTTAGGCCCTCAAAGGGTTGTATGATGCCTAGAGACTTTGTGAAGGGCAGTCTTCTTTATTGAGTCCAGCAATTCAAATGCTAATCTCGTCCAGAAACACCCTTACAGACATACCCAGAAATTATGTTTGATCTGGGTCTCCTGTTGTGCAGTCAAACTAACACATAAAGTTAACCATCATAGAGGCCCACAGGAAAGTGGCTAGAATTTTCAGTCTAAACAATCTATCCTTGTTACAGAATATTGTTCAAAACTTTAAATTAACATTTAATGATCATAACCTACTTTTCTAGTATTATCTCTTCATACAACATTTTCCCCCCTGTTTTTTTGTTTTTTTGTTTTCTCAAAAATCCCCTACTAATGTTGTCTCTGTTCTCTGGTTTTATCTACATGAAACATTCCTGTCTTTTTAATTAGATTGGTATCTCTAGATTGAAGAAACTGTTTTTTGGTCTTGTTCATATTCCTTGCTAAGATATGGTACAAAGACTGTCACATCTTGGTGACTGATTAGCATATTAGGATTATTTTAGCTTCCCCTATCATTTCCAAACACCACTCATTTTCTCTTTACTAGCTATTTCTCCCCTTAGAGCAGTCAAATAACTTAAACATTATAGAAATATGTAGTTTTGTGTAAAATGATTTCATCTGCAGAATTTATGAAATAAAAAAATGGCCTCTTCTATTTCAATTATTCTCTAGTAACATTACTTTAGGCAGTATTAATTTAAAATGTAATACCAGTTCATTAAGAAGTATATTCATTGGGGCGCTGGGTGGCTTAGTTGCTTAAGCATCCCACTTCAGCTCAGGTCATGATCTCCTGGTTTGTGAGTTCCGGACCTGCATCGGGCTCTGTGCTGACACCTCGGAGCCTGGAGCCTGCTTCAGAGTCTGTGTCTCTCTCTTTCTGTCCCTCCCCCAACCCCTCAAAAATAAAATAAGCATTAAACAAAAAGAGGTATATTCATATAGGCACATTTTCCCCGTGGAGACTAATTTGTTTTAAATGAAACAAGTTAACTGAATATGTATTCTCCCTAAATTGTTTCAACTAAACATGAATCCTAATATTCCCATGGGATTGTATTTTTCCAGGGTTGTTTATATTATGTGTCTATCCTTATTCTGGTTAAGGATATTTGATGGCAGGGAGCAGAAAATCATTCAAGGAAAATTAAACAAAAATGCAATGGCACCAAATGCAACTAAGATTTGTGTTTTATATATATTTTTTGGTTGGTCTGGTTCGATGTAATTATTTCTCTTCATCTTTTCTAGAATCTAATGCTATAAACATACCCCAAGCACTGCTTTGTCACATCTTGCAGCTGTCATTGATGTTTCTATTATACATCTCTAAATATTCTTTAGTCTTTGTGACTTCTCCCTTGACATGTGGCTTATATAGATGAATGTTGCTTAATTTCTAAGTAGCTGGGAATTTTCCAGATATCTTTCTGTCATTGATTTCTGGTTTATTTCTATTATGATCTGGACACATATTTTGTATGATTTAAATTCTTCTAAATTCGTTGAGGTTTGGTTTATCTACCCAAATATGGGCTAACATGGTGAATGTTCTATGTGTATTTGAGAAGAATGTGTATTCTGTTGCTTTTTGGTTGTATGTTCTATAAATGGCAATTAGGTCAAGTGGATTTTTAGTGATATTCAGAAGTTCCATATCCTTTCTGATTTTCCATTGTCCTGTTTTGTCAGTTATTTAGAGAAGAGTACTGAACTCTCCAATGATAAATGTAGATTTGTTCATGTCTCCTTTCATTCTTTCCTTCATGTATTTTGAAGCTTTACTGTTAGGTGCGTAATTATAGGATTATTATGTCTTTTTTGGTGAATTGAGCCCTTTATCATTATGTAAGACTCCTCTTCATCCCTCGTAACAGTCTTTGCTCAGAATTGTGCATTGTATGATATTAATATAGTTACTGTTGCTTTCTCTTGGTTAGTGTGTGCATACTATATGTTTTAATATGCCTTTACTTGTAATATTTCTAAGTATTTATATTTAATAATGGGTTCCTTATACATAGTGTGTTTTGTTTTTTAATACAATCAGACAATATCTGATTTGAATTTTTGTGTTTATGTCATATGTATCCTATTACTTATATACTATAAGTATTGTTATGGTCTCATTAATATTTACCATATTGCTGTTGTTTTCATATATTTTTGCTCTTTTTCTTCTGTTTTGGTTTATGTATGAATTAAGTATTTTTTAAGATTATATTTTATCTCTACTATTGACTTATTTTTTCTACATCTCATGTTAATTTGTTTGAATAATTACCTTTGGGTTTATAATATACATCTTAAGTTTATCGCAGTCTCCTTTATCAATATCTCCTGTTCACCTTTTGTGCTATTGTTGTCTCATATATTTTGATTTCACATGTGTTTTAAACTCAAAATACATTGCTTGTTTTTACTTTGGAGAGTCAATGATATTTTAGACGAATTAAAAGAGAAAGAAAAATAATGGCTTTTATATTTATCTTTATTTTAACCATTTCCAGGGATCTTCATTTCTTTGTGTAGATCTGAACTTTTGTTTTGTCAGTCTTTTTTCCTGAAGAATTTTCTTTAACATTTCTTGTCTTTCAGTATGCTTTTAATGAGTTTTCTAAGTTGCTGTTTGTTGGAGAGTCTTTGTTTCCTTATTATTTTTGAACGATATTTTCATGATATAGAAGATTGACAGTTTCTTTCAGCCTTTTAAAAATGTCACTTAAGCGTCTGTCAGTTTCGACTCAGATCATGATCTGACAATTCGTGAGTCTGAGCCTCACATTCGGCTCTGCACTAACAGTGTGGAGCCTGCTTGGATTCTCTTTTTCCCTATCTCTGCCCCCTTCATCCCTGCTCACTCTCTCTCTCTCAAAATAAATAAATATACATTTTATGTATTTACTTATTTATCTGTTTATTTATTTTTTGTTTGATGTTTATTCTTGAAAGAGAAAGAGACAGAGCACAAGTGGAGGAGGGGCAGAAAGAGATGGAGACACAGAATCCCAAGCAGGCTCCAGACTCTGAGCTGTCAGCACAAAGACCCACAGGGGCTCAAATTCAAGAACCATGAGATCATGACCTGAGCAGAAGTCGGATGCTTAACTAACTGAGCCACCCAGACACCCCTCAAAATAAAGACATAAATATTTTTTTAAAATGTCACTCTATCTTTTTCTGACATGGTAAGTTTCTGACAAGATGTCTGGTGTGTTTTTTATCTTTTTTTTCTCTATATAATGTGCCTTTTCTCTGGATGATTTCAAGATTTTCTTTTTATCTTTTGTGCTTAGCATTTTCAGTATCGTGTGTCTAGATGTGTTAATTTAATTTAATTAGTAATTTTTACATCCTTTCTGTGTTTTTCTGAGCTTCCAAGGCTTGTGGTTTGATACCTTTAATCTTTTTGGAGAATTTTCAGCCATTATGTCTTTAAATATTTCTTCAACTCTTTTTCTTTGTTTTCTTCTGGAATTACTATTACATGTATGTTGGAGTCTTAAAACTCTTGCATCCTCTGTTTTGCTTTCCCTTTCTAGCTCTTTCTTTGTGTGTTTTAGTTTGGGTGATATCTAGTAACTATCCTTGGTTGTGTCAAGTGTGCTGATAAGCCAGTTGAAGGCATTCTTTATCTTTGTAACTGTGATTTTTATTTCTTAGCATTGCTATTTGATTTTTTCTTACCCTTTACCTTCCCCATCTGTTCATCCTGAAATTCCCCACTAATTCGTGCATGCTGTCTACTCCTTTCATTAGATAACATATTAATCCTAATCACTTTAAATTCCCTCTCTAATAAATACATTATCTAGGTTATCTCTGAATCTTGTTCTATTGATAGACTTATCCTTGACAATGCGCTGTTTTTTTCTCCAATGTTGCATGTCTTACAAGGTCTAATTGATTATTGGACATAGCGTGTAGAGGAGCAGAGGCTGAGTTAACCAGTATTCATGACTGACAATGGATATACCCTTCCTTCTGCTAGGCCATTGATGTGGGATATTGTATCCATATAGTAAGGATTTTAATTAGGTTTGGCGCTCATTGCTATGGTGAACTTTAATGCACCACCAGCTCTACATTTCTTTATTATTGCCTTGTTCTTATCATGATGTTTGTTGTTTAGGCCTTTTTCTCAGTTCTTGTCCTTTACTCTAAGTTTTAGGATTTCTCTGGTGTCTCTCCAGGCTCTTATCCCTTCCACAATGGTAGGCTGCTATTGATTGTTTTTGCTGCTTGTTTGCCTGGTGATGGAGTGCAGAGAAGTTCCTCCAAGTCATTTCCATTTCATACTTGGAAGGTAAGTGTCTTGTTTCCAACATTTTGCAACTAAGTAGGGGTAAGAGGCCAGGGAAGTTCAGCATCTAGTTTATGTTCATTTGCTTATTTTCTCTGTTTTTGTTACAGTATCATGCTATAATTTAAAGACCCTCTTTTTTGAAATTTCTTGAGAGAAACAGAGCAAAATAAAAATCTCTCCAGGCTTCTGTGAGAGTAAGGGAGATACAGTCATATAGATGATCAGAGTGGAGAAAGAAATTGGATCTAACTTTCCAAGAAATTTTTCAAAAATCCTTTCATTTTAGCCATTTCCTCTCTACTTTGTTGTGCCAACCATTCCTGAGATTTAGAGGACATTTCAAATTGTATATCATGTTACTTTGTAGCATTGCTCACTGTTATCTTAGGATTCAGCATTTTTTTTCAAGTTTATTTTCAGCTCACACAAATTTTGCTACTGTAGTCTTATCTTCCATTTTCCCTAATTTATGTGTTTATACCTTTAAACTGAATCATGTTACTATTATTTTAGTGGGATTTTTGGGAGGGAGCCAAAGGAAATAGATGCATTTAATCCACAATATTTATACAGAAAGTACTGTGGCTGACAATCTTAAAGTGATTGATCATTTTCACTTCTTATCCAGTTTCTTTATTATATGAATAAACAAACTTTGGGAAGAGCTCAAATAGTCCTATTGACATGGCCAGAAATAGATAAAATTGTCTAGGATATGCAGTTTGCATTTCATCTCTGGGATACATGTTTGTCATGTCTTATTTCCTTATTAAGATTTTAATTACTGTGATGGGAAAGTTTATGTCTCACATGTTTTTGCAGTGCCTGTAATATCATTACTGTTTCCTTGAGTTATATTATTTAAACTCATTCATGTATTTAACAAGACTAAAATCCCAGTTTTAAAGTCCCATAACTTTTGTAAAGACATTGTGCTACATAGAAATTATTACTTATTTTGCATTTACTTGGAGCTTTTTTTTTCCCCATAAAAAGTCATCTGTTTGTGACAATCAGAGGATATATCTTGAATGGGCTTTTAAACCCGGACACCATATAAAAACTAAATTCCTTCTTTTTAATGTTATTTTGGAGTAAGGTTAAGTGCTCTTGTTAATACAAAACTGGCTCTTCTATTTTCTCACAAGAAGTTGCAGAGCTTTCTAATTAGAAATTCTCAAAGTGAGGATATGCCAGTGAAGTACAGATCACTTTTATTATCCCATTTACATTTATTGGACAGCCACTTAACTTAGGGATCTGTGTTGGGTACTCAGGAGGAGTTCAAGGAGCAAAAATTCCTATCAGGATCCAGCTGGCTTTTTAATGCTACATACCTCTTGTCCAGGCATAAGAACACTAAATGCATAGGCTTATTCCCATATTAATCTCTAGCTAATCTTGAAAATTAGACTGGAAACTTTTAAGGAGATTGATTTCATTATTTGGAGGCTCAACTTTTTTTATTTTTTTTATTTTTTATTTTTTATTTTTTTTAATATATGAAATTTATTGTCAAATTGGTTTCCATACAACACCCAGTGCTCATTCCCAAAGATACCCTCTTCAATACCTCTCACCCACCCTCCCCTCCCTCCCACTCCCCATCAACCCTCAGTTTGTTCTCAGTTTTTAAGAGTCTCTTATGCTTTGGCTCTCTCCCACTCTAACCTCTTTTTTTTTTTTTTTCCTTCCCCTCCCCCATGGGTTTCTGTTAAGTTTCTTAGGATCCACATAAGAGTGAAAACATATGGTATCTGTCTTTCTCTCTATGACTTATTTCACTTAGCATAACACTCTCCAGTTCCGTCCATGTTGCTACAAAGGGCCATATTTCATTCTTTCTCATTGTTGGGGCTCAACTTTGAAGTACTCTGGCTGCTAATTAAGTTTCTTCTGCTCTAATTCTGTTAACGAGATTTTGACCTGAAGCTCCAGTGATGTGTTTAGGTCTTGGTAGCTTCCCTAGGAACCATATAATCAATATCTTACTTGTTTTTCCCTGTTGGTTCTTATTTCCTTAAGGTATGAAAAACAATATTTACCACATAAGACTAAACCATACCTCATGGCTCACCCCACTACTAGATTTTCTTGGTAACAACTGTTTTCCTAAATTTGGGAGACACTAAATTTTTGTTTCACATTTTTCTTTCACTTTACTCTGACCATGTACTTGGATGTTCTCTCTCAATTTCTGAACACCCCCAACCTCTGAACCCCTCCATGTAAATCGCTGTGTTTTCTACTATCTTACTCTTGAATTCTCTGTTATTCTTAGGTCCTGAGCCTGAATATATCCCCCAGCCCAGTGATGGTGGCTCATTCCATGTCATGGATTCTATAATAATGTACACTCACTTTCTGAGACAAAGCAATTATTACTCTTTAGGGATTTATAATCAGGTTAAGTAAGCCATATATGTATAAAAAAACATGAATGACAAGATGAACAAGAATGTTATCAATGCCAAGTAGAGTGGCATACCTTCTCTAAAATATTTTGAAAACTCTGATCTAAAGATCCAGTTTACTTCTTTGTTAATTCATGTCTCCTTAAAATTTGTGAAGTTTTCAGTCATTTTTTTTCTATTTTACGTGAGTCTTTATACACAACTCTACATTTATTACAACAGTTATTATTTCTTCCAATATATAGGTCCCTTAGGTTCTGTTCAGTTTTTAAAAAAATTAATGTTTATTTATTTATTTTATGGGGTGGAGGGCAGAGAGAGAGGGAGATAGAGAAAGAATCTCAAGCAGTCTCAATGCTGCCAGTACAGAGTCCAATGTAGGGCTTGAGATCATGACCTGAGCCAAAATCCAGAGTAGGATTCTTCACCGACTGAGCCACCCAGGTGCCCCTGCTCACTTTTCTTTATTATTTTTTCTTTCTGCAACTAAGACCTGACAATTTCAATTATCTATATTTAAGTTGTCTGATTCTTTCTTCTGCTTGCTCAAATCTGCTCTTGAAACTCTCTTAAACTTGTCATTTCAGTTATTGTACTTTTCAGCTACAGATTTTTTCTTTGGTTGCTTTTTATATTTCCCTTTACAATATTCTCATCTTGATAAGACATCACTTTCATGATTTTCATTAGTACTTTGTCCATGTTTTCTTTTAGATCTTTGAACATATTTAAGACAATTATTCTCAGTCTTCTCTTAGTAATTTTGATGTCTGGGCTTCCCAAGGGATGATTTCTTTCAGTTTTGTACCTTTGAGTGGCTCATGCTTTCTTGTTTCTTTTATGTCTTGTGTTCTGTTGCTTTTGTTTTGTTATTGTTATTGTTTAAAACTGAACATTTGAATATTACAGTGTAGTCATCTTGAAGTCAAATTATTCCCATTCCCAAGATTGGCTTTTTTTTAAAAACTATTTTTGCAAAGACTATCTTCCTTATCCTGTTGGTAACTGAAGACTTCAGTAGCTTTAGTTATTGCTCTAATATTTTAAAAGAGATTTCCTTGAATGCTAGAAGCTAGAAACCAAAACCAAAAAAGAAAACAACTTTTCCCATTTTTGCAGATTGGCTCTGCGCTGGGGTGCAATACTTAGCCAGGCTTTCAATAAGCCTGGTGGTCAGTTTGAAGTGAAAGCCTGGGGTATTTTCTAAGCATGTATCTTGCCCTGGGAAAATGTGTGGTTTTCTAAACCTTCCATATAAATAGTTCTTTCCAATATCCTAATTTCTCAAATAATTTTCCCCAGCTTTTCTTCCTGTACCACAGGCTTCTTTTATATATCTGTACTGTAATCTTTTGTAGTATGGGTCTGTACATTGCTAGTTTGCCATGATGTCGTAGACTCTGGGTCTGGAGTTCTTTCTTGTCCAGCAAGAAAGCAGGACACAAGATTAAAAGTGCAAGAGAGGCTAATGTACAGGAGAAGACAAGAGCCTTGATTAAGGGTCCTTGCTCCATTTTTATTAGGATCAGAAGTCTTACAAACTTGGTGATGGATGTGCACAAAGAGACAATGAAACTGTGAATGTTAACTTATGGACATGAGGGAAAGGGGGTTTTGAAAACATGTGGTGTTAGGAGTTTGAGTTAATACAAAACAAAATCCTGGCTCCTGGCAGAAGATTGTTTACAGCAGACATGAGATGCCACCTCTGTTTACCTAAACTGGACTGGGGGACAAGAAAGACAGAGCATGCTACCTCAGAGTCAGCAAGGTACCTTTCTTTTGCTAATTAGCTCCACTCTGGGCAACATCAGCCTGCTGTGGTTGCTTACCTAATTTGGTCCTTCCTTCCTGAGAAAGTAGCTTTCTGCTATTGCACTAAGTTAGGGGGCGTTTCCACCCTGAATACCTAGTCTTGTTTACCTCATCTTGGAAGTTTTCATACTGAGATTCCCTATTCCTATATCTTTGTCTTATACTGGGGCCTTGGCCCACTTTACCTATTTTTATTTACCTAATCTTGTTTACCCAAACTTGGGTGTGTACATCCTATGCCTATCTAATTCTTTATGC